>NC_029774.3:129076007-129100778 GCF_000817695.3 Arachis duranensis
TAGGCATTTTGGGGTTTTTTCGAACCGGTTCGGTTCGGTTCGGTTAAGGTTTTCATATTCAAAACCAAAAACCGAACCGAACCGAACAAAAAACAGCAAAATGAATTTTTTTCGGTTTTTTCGATTTTTGGGTTTTTCAGTTCTCGATTTTTTCGGTCCGGTTCGTCGGTTTAGTTCGGATCGGATCGGTTTTGAACACCCCTATCCCTGATCACAGCATTCATTGAGCGTTGGCGCCAAGAGACCCACACCTTCCACGTGCCGTGGGTGAGTGCACGATCACCCTCTAGGATGTCGCATACCACCTTGGGTTGTGCGCTAATGGAGAGTCCGTGGGTGGTTGCTTTCGTGACTTCACACGTGGTACGGTATGGGGCCTTGGAGTTGGTTGAGAGGTTACTCAAAGCCCGACCTCCTCCAGTCTAGCAGCGGGGGGCACAGAGGAAGGAGTCATTCTTCTTGAAACTAACATGGCTTTGGGATCGTGTTTAATAGATGCTACCTGATACTGATAACCCAGCCATCCTCCGACAGTATGCGAGGTGCTACATATTGATTGTGATGACACAGCAAAGCAGGGACCAGCACGAGCAGAGGGTCCACAGATGACGTTGGGAGTTAGATCAGTTACTCTGGGACAACAACTTTGCAGCACTTGCAGCAACCTCGGGACCTTGTTGTAAGACTCCTCCCAGTTACCATATATCTATGTAATCGTCTTTTGCTTCGCTATCCAGACCTTCATGTATGAGAGTTTGAAGTAATAATTCAGCCTAACTGCACCTTGTAGGATTGAGATGCTAATAGACGGGTTTGACTGTATCAACGGGAGGATGAGACGGCAGATATGACTGCTGTCTAACTGTCGGTGGTCCTGCGACATTGTAGGTGCTAAACACGTGTGCGCTCCTCCTACTCTACGCACCTCCTTAGGGAAATAGAACAACTGTGGTAAACATGTTCAACAAGCATAACAACGACAACTGACAACATTGAATACAATAAATCCTTAACGTACCAGTATCCGAGATTCTGTCGGAGAGCAACACGGAGACTCCAAGAGCAGCCTGCTGCATGTTGTCGGCAACGCACATGGTACTTCAACCGATCGGACTCCACCACTCGATATTCAACACTTTTGCGAATGATGTAATTCTTAACACCCTGCATTACTGCATCTTTACTTTTGAATATATGGCCAACCCTAAAGTCTACCCCACCGTCCAAGTTGTAATATTCCTCACCCATGTTTCCTAATGAGTTTTTCTCGTGCATCTCGTCTAGATCCAACGTACCATAGTGACTGGGTACAGATGACAATGCTGAAATTGGACGCGGGGGAGGCAAAAGATACCTACGTGATGCCTCAACCGGGGTCTCCGGTACAAACTCTTCTTCATCATCATCCTTGGAGGAATCGCTCTCGTTGCTATTCGCAATGTACTCCCCGTCAAACTCCTCACCGTCGACCTCCATGACTTCCACTGGACTGACAACATGAATCGATGGTGGTGCAAGAGATGGGTCATGTTGGACGAAGTCTAACGACCCAAATCCACCGCCATCGACATCGCCAACCTCTGCAGAAAGCTGCATCACTTGCTCCACCATGATTCTCTCATGGATGTCAAACATCAGGCGCACATGCTCGTCGCCATGGAGTAAAAACAGACGAAACCGAGATACTCCATTTTTCATCATTGCTATCAATCTATACCCCACCATTCCGATCTCTTTTCTCCCACTCCTACCGACGCTACCTAATATCAGACTCTTCAATTCCACCAATGAGCTTACTATCTAGGTACACAATAGATTGGGATTCTCGCACTCAAATATCACCTCATTGTCACTATTTTTCATACGGCAATTCGGATATACACTTACAACCTAGAAACCACTAATACTAGACATTTTGGCTTATTTTCGGAGGGAATAGATAGCAAAGAAGTAGTAAAATATTTGTGGAGAATATAAAGAGTTGTACATCCTTTTATAGCCGCTAAAAAATTGTCTTAATGTATCTCGTTTACACTGTAAACATTATAATTACCCACTTATATCGTTACAGTATAAACAAAATAAGCAAACACATATCTCGTTTACAGTATAAACAAAATACACGCTACATTTATTCTCAGTCTTATCTTGTTTACAGTGTAAACGAGATACGTGTTTACTTATTTAGTTTACACTGTAAATGAGATAAGTGATGTGATGTTTTTCAATAAAAATGCTCGTAAATACTTATTTCCATAATTGATATATTTATTTTATTTATTAAAAAAATCCTAAATTCTAACCGTCTAAAATTATTAAAACGAATCAGTAGTAAGAAATAAAATAAAGTAGCCACTTTTAATTTTCTCTCCTTTACTTTTCAACTTCTTGTCTTTTCGTTGAGTGTCTGTTTTCATTGAAATTCATCGCCGTTAATTACTCAAATTATAATTTTTTAATGAGTAAACTACCATTTCTACCCACGAAAGTTGAAAATGCTAACAAATCTACCATAGAAGAAGAAAATTACTATTTGAACCCATAAAATATGGGTTCTGTACAACAAAATTATCCAAATACTAAAAAATCACCTAAAATCCCTAAATTACCCTTATCTTCACTGCCACTTTTCTAATCTCAAATCCCACTACCACCCGAATCCCAGACGACCTGCCTTCACGCAGTCTCTATTCTCTTGGCCCTCCCTCTGTTAGGGGTGCACATGGGCCGGGTGAAGCCGGGTTTGATGTGACCTAGACCCGACCCGAAATATACACCGGGTCTATTTATTAGACCCGAATCCGGCCCTAGACCCGATGAAACCAATACACTTTCGGGCCACAATTATACCGGGTGAAAACCGGGTGAAAACCGGGCCGTTAACATTACATTACGTTGATACCTTCTTGTAAACTAGCATGTAAAAATATCCAAATTTCCAAGGCTCCAACCATTAGTTAACATGGTAAAATTCACTTAGAAAAATATAACAAGAACCAACCATTCTTCAAAATTAAAGCATAACCACAATCAATATTAAATCATAACCACAATCAATACTAATATTGTCTAATAATACCAAATATTTAAATCAATACAAATAACACAATCTTATGTATTAGTCTAAAATCTTATGCATTCTAAACATAAAACATTAACTTATAGTCTTATAATGACTAATAACACAAAATATTAAGGTTTACAATACTTAAATTCCACGTAAGAATAGTCATGATCCATCACTAATAACACAAAATATTAATTGTGTATGATGACCGGGCCACCGGGCCGACTTCGGGTGACCCGAGCTATGGCCCGGACCCGACCCAAAATAATGACCGGGTCTATTTTTGAGACCCGTACCCGACCTTAAACCCGATGAAATCACTCCAAATTAGTTCCTAAAGTGTTCGAGACCGGGCCGGGCCGGGTCTGTGCACCCCTACCCTCTGTGACGCAATCACCCGATCGCGCACCACCGTAGCCGAGCTGTAACCGTCTCCCCGCGCCTCCAGATGCACGCCCTAGAACTCTCTGCTTGCGTGTCCCTCGACCGCCTCCCCTCCTCCAAACCCTCATCGACCTCCTCCACCACCGCCGACTGCCTCTCCTCCTCCTAACCCTTCGCCTTCTTCTAGAATCTTCTCAAGAATGCACTACCCACCCCTTATCTTCCTCGGTACACCCTCTGCTAACGACGCCGTTTACACTGAGAAGGATTTCGTTAGCATCTCCAAGATTTGAGGCAGCAGCAAACACGACTAGGCTTAGAAGACCGGCCGCTTCGGGTACACTAACTTCGCCTCTCTTCTCTTCTGCTTCGTTTTGATTCCTTGAACTGAATTTGTTTGTCTTTAATGATTTTTCTCAGGGTGTTTATCTTCCAAAAGTTTCGGTGGCAAATCCCGAAAAGCATAAAGGGTTAGGGTGATGGTTGGAGGAGGACGATGCGGTGGTACTGAGCGGCAATGTGGTCGATCTTGGGATTGGGTGGCTGAGAAGTGAGAATATTGAGAGAGACTGGAGAAACGATAGTAGTAGTGGTGAAGAGAAGGGTAGTTTAAGAATTTTATTTAATTTTTTAGGATTTGGATAATTTTTCTTACAAAAGTAAATTTTTTATGGGTACAAATGATCATTTTCATCTTCTATATGTAGATATGTCCGCGTTTTCAACTTTTATGATTAAAAATGGTAGTTTACTCTTTTTTAATTTAATTTGTTATTGCTAATCCTTGAATAAACTTTGTCATAAACAATTTCATTGGTTTGGAACAATATTTTTAATTTAATTTCAACCTATTTACTCTGTGTGGATATATCGTTACTACCTAGAATAATCCTACATATTCAATTGTAAAGGAAAATAGGATTGCTCCATAAGTCAGATCAAAAGTTTGCTTTAGAAATTCAAACTTAAAATTTTTAATGAACATTTCAACAAATATCTACTTTTGATAGGAATTTGTTTCCGTTGTTTTTAAAGAACTACTTTTGGTTGAATTATTTCCTAACCAAAAAGTAATAGCAATTATTTTGTGGCTGACAGTGAAAAAGAAAAAATGGAAGAAAGGTAGAGAAAGAAGCTGGATATGGAAAATAGATAAAAAAAAAAAATTTTGTTGGAAGACATAATTATTGAAGGAAAAGGAAAAATGTTGAGTTGCATCAATAGAAAAGATGAATGAAGATGTAAATCTCGTTTTTTATTTTTTTAGTAACAGGGTAAATCTCTTTTAATTTTAACAGTTGATTTTTTTTAAAAAAATGGATGGACAGAATTCAACAATTGATACCGTCCAAATTTTACGAGGCTGGAGAGGATCCGCTCCCCTGCATCAGCGTGCCAGCGTCTCATTCTAGTTCATGCTGTTGGAAGTTGGAACCTACTGGCTGGCTGCCGCCTGGAGGTGGTACTTTTTTTGGTTTTCTTTTTCTCGACGGACTTTAGTAATGGAATCAATCAACATCTTATTGGGTCTGGGCTATATAATTTGGGCTTTAACTTGACTTTTTTAGAGCAACAACGAAAAATCAGTAATTACCTAATTACTTATGAATATTATTTTTAATTTATTATTATAACTACATTAAAAATTAAAAAAATTTATATATTTAAAGGAGCAATAATTTTCCAGTTCTCTAATAATAATGACATTTAATTATATCTAAAAATTGAAATGGAAGACAATGTTATCGCATGAATATTAGTGTTATAAGTCTCACGGAACTAATACCTACAAAATGGTTTTACATTAAGAGATCAATACCAGAAAGAAATTTGTAAGGTTTTGGATTCTCCCACTATATAGATTAGTTTTTGTAGTGATGGTTCTCCCAAAATTTTATAATTTATTTCATTAGTGTTTTCGATAAGAACCAGCTAACCAAAAAAGGTGAGTTCCGGTCAATAAAAAACAAAACAAAAGATCATTGAGCGAAGTGTTATAGAGTGAAATCGTCAGAATGTTAATTTTTAAAGAGAATGTTATATTATGAGTCT
Source organism: Arachis duranensis (assembly GCF_000817695.3). Classification (NCBI taxonomy): domain Eukaryota; kingdom Viridiplantae; phylum Streptophyta; class Magnoliopsida; order Fabales; family Fabaceae; genus Arachis; species Arachis duranensis. The sequence goes on from NC_029774.3 coordinate 129,081,511, forward strand.
CATATGGTCAATATCTAAAAAAGAATTTCACATTGAAAAAATCAATATCTAAAAAAAATTATACGATTAAATTTTTTTTTTACTGTATGAGTTAGTTTTTGTCGTGATAAATTTTTCAAAGTCTTAATTTCAATTAGCATATTTGATAGTGAACGACCTTTGATCCTTGTATTGTTTGGATTACGTTAGTAACGTGTTTAGGAAGATAATGTTAAAAAGAGTTTGGACAATGGATCGGACAAGTCTAAAAGTCTTCCTATCCACTCTTCCTTTTGACCAGAAAGCTACGCAATTGACATGCTCCTTCCTCCATCGCCACTTTCCTTGACCTTTGCTATTATAAATTTGCTTTCATATGCCAAAAAGGCAATAATAGTCGCTGTAGTATATGTATATCATATCATCATCAAATTAATATTTCTGCCTTAGTTAACTAAAATATCTCAGTCACACCCCGATAGCAACGGGCACGTTTTTTAGGTAGCATTTGTTTTAAAAGACAAATAATATTAAGGGGTTAGTAATTTATGTGATTAGTGATCATCAAATAACCATCAATAATAATTTAATGGTGTAAAATTGGTGTGAGATTTTATCCGATGACTCACATTTCTCTGCTAATTACATGCTGGTCAAACTTCAATACAATTGCTGCCCCCTAAACTTTTATTTTAAAGAATATGACATTGAGACAAAGACAATAGTACGGAAACATTAAAAATTATTTTTTGTATATTGTGTTTGGATATGATGTATAAAATACTAATATGTCCAATATTATGTTTGGATACATATGAACAAGACTAAAATATAATATGAAATGACTAAAATAACCATGTGATTCCAAATTTTCTACATCAATTACAAACTAATTTAATAAAAAATGAGAGTAGAACTTGAAAAAAAATATTTGAATGAGCCAACAATTTTAATAAAAAATTATATAATAATATTTATATTAAAATAAAATTTATAAATATAATTATTTTATTTTTAAATTTATTATTAATATATATAGGAATACGTATGGTTAACATTAACAAAAAAACAAATCCGAGTTTGATTAATAAAAAATTTCGTTTAATAAGCTAAATTAATTTTAAATAAAAAATTAATTTTAAAAAAAATCCATTTTTACAAGAAAAAAATTTAATTTTTGTACATAAAAATATATTTTTATTTAAAAAATCAAATTTATTTTATCTAAAAATTGATTTTTCTTTTCAAAAAACTGATTTTTTTAAATTATATAAAATTAATTATAACTTATAAATTCTTTTTAATATTTTAAAAGATCAATTTTATCTTTAATAATATTCATCTTTAAAAAATTTTAAGACTAATTATTTTTATTATTATTTTTGTTACAAATCAAATAATATAATACAATGTTAAAATGATATTGAAGTAAGAATCATAAGAAGAAATTTATTTTTTTCTTAAAATTAAATTAATGGGTACAAATATGTTTAAAAAAATAAATAATATATATCAAATAAAAAGAAATCAGTTTTTTTTTTAAATTAAATTGATTAGAGAAAAAGAACAAAGCACTATCTTTATACGTAAAAAGGTGGAGACAAATTTAAAAGATAAAAGAATGATAAAAATATTGATTGGATAAGTAAATTAAAGAAAAAATAAAATATAGGTAAAAATTATACGTAAATTTAGTAACTTCAACAAAACTAAATGAAATTTGTAATTGTTAATAGAATAAGTAACTGCAAAATAATTTTGAATTATGTTAGTAGGGTTAAAATAGAAAATAGAAAATTGGACATCAATCTTCATGTATTAGTATTATATATTGTTATAAATATATAATTGTTTTTATTTGTTCTGGTATGTATATAATTAGTGTTAAATCTGTGTGATACACGAACTTACATTTTAATTTGATATGGTAAATTAAAAATAATATTTTATAATTATAAATTTTTTGAATTTAGTATAATACTGTCTTCGTCATTATATAATAAATATCTTAAATATGTTGTTTTATCTTTATTTAAAGTAAAATGCAAATGAAACACTTTAAAGTTTATAATATTCATGAACCATAAAGAAAGAGACTTGAAAAAATAAGAACATATATAACATGTCGATTTTGCACTAAATTTCATATCAAAAGACTAATAAAAATTTATCGACAAACTAGTATTTTACTAACCTCATTAAAAAAAATAACTGTAAGAACAATCCTGCTAGGAAACCAAAAGGGGGTCCAGCCAACTCCTATTAGGCTGGACCCCGAAGCCTATTTCACCACACAAGCAAAAAGCAACATCCAAAATTAACCCCAATTCAACAAAATTAACCCTAGCTAAACCTCTTCCCCTTTTCACTGTTTCACTTTAGCAGCATTCAAAACCATCCAACGGCAGTGCCTCCTAACCAGGTTCGTCGGACGCCTTTCTCAACCACCGTCAACCACCGTAGCGCCTCCGTTCATCCATGTGCGAGCACCCGCCGGCGTCGGAAGCTCGCCCTAGATCGCTGCAATGCCTCCATCCTGTCCATGTGCTACCAGCCGCGTTCGTCAGAGGTTCGGTCCAGTTCACTGTAGCGCCGTCGTGCCGCCCACGTGCGAGCAACCAGGGGGTCTAATTCTCACCTACATTGTGTCGCTGCTGCTACATGTCGTTGTCGCAGCGCCATTGAAGCGTCCATTTTTCAGCCGGACAACTCGATGTTGGCTTTCCTGCTCTGCTCTGACGAATGCCGCGTCGGACTCCTCCTGCTAGCGCCATGAAGCCTCGCCTGACAGTACTAATCGGTTAGTATATATTCATGCGTGTTACTTGATTGAAAAAGGTATGAGTAAATTAGTTGTAAGTGGATTTTAAATCAGATCATTGCATATAATGACACAATCATATACAATGAATTTTGATTTGTTGGATGTTGTTGCTGTCTAAAATTAGAGGTTTGATTGAAGGAATTCAAATGGATTTTTTGTGAAACTAGCTGTTTTTTTATTTTAACTGAGACAGAATAAAATTGGATTCAATTGTGGTAAATATAGGTCAATGTACTTGTTTGACACTGGATGTTGTTGTCGTTAGGGGCCCCCTATTGCTGAGATGCCTGTGCATAGAGATTGGATGTTACTGCTTTGTTAGATTGGACTGTATTATTTGTGATAAGATTCTTTGACTTTGCCACAAAAAAAGAGAATGGTGTTTGTGGGTTGTGTTCAATATGGGTGGTTTGAAATTTAACTACACATTCGCAATATGTTACATTAACTAGACACTGTGAAATAGGGTTTTTTTTCTATTTTTTTGTGTATATGTCTCCAACCATGATAAACGTATGTTGCTTTTAGTATGTATGTGGATGATTCTTGATCAATTTTGTGTATTATTCTTCAATGGAAAGTGTTGATTATTCAATTGTGGAACACTATAAAATCATAATAGACAAATAAATAGAAGTGTGAAAGGTTTCAATTTTGTTAGCACTCCTAAACAACCAGTACATGTCCCCAAGTTTCATTTTCTTGTAAATTCTCCGTGTGTTTCTTTTTCTAACTCAGACACTCCAAGGAGATCGACAAACTTTATATTGTACAATATGAGCAGTAAAGGTCAAGTTTAGAACTTAGCTTCAAGTTTCAGCTTCATCCTTGGTTTTGTTACTATTTTGCCAAATAGTAGAATTGTATTTTTATGTGTAAGCAACAATTGCGAATAAACTAAATTTGCCAATTTGTTAGTACAGCAAATTGGATGTATTTTATTTTAGTCCTACTTAGTATTTTTCTTTTTGTAGGCAACTTAAATGTTTATGTAAAAATTTATGTCACATATTTTTTTTGTTTAACAAATAGATGCTTCTTCTTTATACTAAATGGATGATTCTTTTAAAAGGAATCATCAGTTAAGAAGGGAATTAACTTTGAAGTAATTGAATCCATATTGTACTTATTGATTTAATTGTTGTGACTTATGGATGTTTTTATAGTTAATATATAATAGACATAGATGGCTATTAATCTGTTGCATATACGTTGACTATAAATGCTTTGTTTTGCTTTCACTTTGCAGTTGCATCCTGAAGACTCGAGCGCAATATACAAAAATCTACATCAAATGTTTCTTTTGTTAAATAAATGGATGTTTCTCTTTATACTGAATGGATGATTCTTTGAAATGAATCATCATTTTAGGTGGAAATTAATTTTGATGTAATTGAACGCATATTGTACTTATTGATTCAATTATTGTGACTTATGAGCATTTTTATAGTTAATATATAATGGACATAGATGGCTATTTATTTATTGCATACACTCTCACCACTAGATAATAAATTTAATCATGGAAGTAATACTTGCCTCATAAGTTCATCACTAAGTAGTATGTTGTGTATGTGAACTTTGGAGTCCAAAGTTCAAATATAATAACTGCATAAAGCAAACAGTGGGTAAAAGGAAAGCTGTTAAAACACTTTGATTGCTCTTGAAAAAGCAAATAATCAGATACGGTTGTTGTCCTTTTCTTTATCTTTTTTTTTCTTCTTTAAATTTTGTTAAACAAGCATCAGTAAAGACAAAATTTTTTTCTTTCTTTTGTGATACTTGTATTCACTATCAATTGAATCATCTCTGCAGTAAAGAATAAATACAAGTAACTTCTGTTAGGTACCTAATTATTTTTGCAAAGATCTAAGTGAATGTTATTTCTGTCAAACATCAGGATATTCTTTTTCCACACTTAATAGATGTTACTTGAACAGAAGTCGTGTGAATGAAAAATTTAAAAAAAAGCTTATCCTACATAAGTAACTATGAATTTGTCACCATACTAAAATGTAATGAAAGAAATAATCATATTCATTCAACTTATCCATACAATTTGCAACACTGTCGATACAGGAATTTATCATGACCAAAAGTAATACAAAAAGAATCATCCATTTATTATTAAAAAAAATATTTATTTATTTAACAAAAGAAATATCTGACGCAGATTTTTGCATATTGCTTTCGCCTCTTCAGGATGCCCCTGGAAAGTGAAGCTACGTCATTTATTAAACTTTATATTTTGTTAGAGGGGGTGAAGCTACATCGTTTAGAAAATGGGTATATTATTACTATACAACTAGCTAAATAAAGAATAACTTTCTAGTTGCTACACTTGGATCACGTCTCTTTCACTTCATCCAATTCATCAACTGTTTCAAATTCTTCTTCGATCAGTTTCATTTATCAATCATTTTAAAGTAGACTTTCTGCAATCATCCATCTGCAATCACAAACAAAGACATATACGCAGCCATAAGCAAAGAAATTCTATCTAAAAAATAAAGAAACAGCCATCTAATGACAACTATAAAAACAAAGAAATATCAACAATCACATACAAAGAAACATTTACTTTTAAAAATAAAAGACACAGTTATTATTCAACCTAAAATAATCTAGCTATTTAAATATAGTAAATATTTATAGAAGCAGCCTGATGCATATGGTGCCATTTCTTCCCTAAATTTGGCAATAATTGTCTCAAAAGTAAATACAAAGTCCTCATTCTCAACCTCATCCATGACAAGTGACTAATTCATAAAGGTTAAAGGACTAAAATAAAACTTTAATCTATTTGTGTGCTGGATAAATACAGAATGCAAAAGATAACAAAAAGTTCTAGAATAGAACTCCATACAAATCAATATTACCTTAAAAAGAAAAAAATTGCCAAAAATCTTCGATCACTGTGGTGGTATAGTGTTTCTTTCATTGAGAGAAAAATATTATATGCTTTATGCAGCATCCTTGAGCTTCTTGGTGATGGTGGCAAGAATATTTCCCTGGTGGAATGCTTGCAGCAATTCAATCTCAGAAACCTGTCTTATTCCATCACCAGCATAAGTCACTGCTCTATAAGGGCTTCTACCTTTCACTTCTTCCATCTTGAATATGCAATGGCCGAACGTGTATCCGATGGAAACATATGTAAGGTCCCACATCGGTTGGGGAGGAGAACGAATCATGCCTTATAAGGGTGTGGATACCTTTCCCTAGCATGACGCGTTTTGACAAGTGAGTGTGAGGGGTTTCAGCTATCATCCCTATCGTCAAAGGTAAAACCGTGAGGCCTTGTGTGCTAAAGCGGACAATATCGTGCTAGCGGGTGGTCTAGGCTATTACAGATGGTATCGGAGCCGGAGCCCGAATCGATGTGCCAGCGAGGGCGCTGGGCTCCTTTAGGGGGGTGGATTGTAAGGTCCCACATCGGTTGGGGAGGAGAACGAAGCATGTCTGACGAGTGAGTGTGGGGGCTTTGGCTATCATCCCTATTGTCAAAGGTAAAATCGTGAGGCCTTGTGTGCCAAAGCGGACAATATCGTGCTAGCGGGTGGTCTGGGCTATTACAGATGGTATCAGAGGCAGAGCCCGGATTGATGTGCCAGCGAGGGCTCTGAGCCCCCTTAGGGTGGTGGATTGTAAGGTTCCACATCGGTTGGGGCATGCCTTATAAGGGTGTGGATACCTCTCCCTAGCATGACGCGTTTTGACGAGTGAGCGTGGGAGGCTTCGGCTATCATCCCTATCGTCAAAGACAAAACCGTGTGGCCTTGTGTGCCAAAGCGGACAATATCGTGCTAGCGGGTGGTCTGGAATGTTACAGATGGTATTAGAGTCGAAGCCCGGATCGATGTGCCAACGAAGGTGCTAGGCTCCCTTAGGGGATGGATTGTAAGGTCCCACATCGGTTGGGGAGGAGAACAAAGCATGCCTTATTAGGGTGTGGATACCTCTCCCTAGCATGACGCGTTTTGATGAGTGAGTGTGGGGGGCTTCGACTATCATCCCTATCGTCAAAGACAAAACCGTGAGACCTTGTGTGCCAAAACGGATAATATCGTGCTAACGGGTGGTCTAAACTCCTATAATAGAGATACAATTAAATAATATATATAATTACAATAATAATTATCACTCTATAAATAAAAAACAAACATAAAAAGATATAAAATTATAAATTAAAATTTTAGTCACATATATTCATTTTGTCATTCATTCATATACATATTTGAATACTACATACTAAATTTTCTTAATCTAGGTTAGACTATAAAAACAAAAATCTCTTATCCAATTCTTGAATTGTGCTATGAGTGTTTGTTAGTTTGTGTAATTGATTTTCCTCTCATAGCCGTTAGCCTTTATTCATCTATGACTATATATGTGTACATTTTAACATAAGTAAATAAGGTTTTATAAGGTTTTACTTTCTCATTAGTTTCTAATGCAATTCAGTTTCTTTACTTTCAAGCAACTACATTTTCTATATCTCTCCCTCTTACAATCTAAACCAAAATAATAATAATAATAATAATACATTTGAAAAAAAGAATATGAATGGAGTGTCCATAGATCTTCACAAATTGGAAATAAAAATAAGATAAATTTTGGATAAGATAAACTAAAATAGACAGAGACAGATGATGTCAAAATAATAATAATAAAAATACATTTGAGAAAATAAAAAAAATAATAAAAATGAAACAGGTATAAATCTTTAAAATTTGTAAATAAGTATAAGACGAATTATGGATAAGATAAAATAAAATAAACAGACAAAGATAATGTCAAAATAATAATAATAATAATACATTTGAGAAAGATGGATAAGAATGAAATAGATATAAATCTTTAAAACTCACAAATAAAAATAAGACGAGTTATGGATAAAATAAAATAAACTAGGCAGAATTGAATAGTGTCAAAATAATAATAATAAAATTATATTTGAGAGAGATGGATAAGAATGGAACAAGAATAGATTTTCAAAATTTAAAAATAAGAATAAGATGAGTTTTAGATAAAATAAAGTAAAATAGACAGAAATAAAGAGCGTCAAAATCTTAAATAAGAATATGAATAAAATGTATATAGATCTTCAAAACTCGCAAATAAGAATAAAACGAATTTTAGATAAGATAAAATAAAATAACTAAAAACAGATAGTATCAAAATAATAATAAAAAAATACATTTGAGAAAGATGAATAAAAATGGCATGGATATAGATCTTCAAAATTTACAAATAAAAAAGATAGACAAAAATAGAACGGATATAGATTTTTAAAATTCGTAAATAAGGATAAGACGAATTATGAATAAGATAAAATAAAATAGATAAAGACAGATAATATCAAAATAATAATAATAAAAATATATTTAAGAAAAATAGATAAGAATGGAAGAAGTATAGATTTTCAATACTCACAAATAAAAATAAAATGAATTTTAGATAAAATAAAGTAAAATAGACCGAGATAAATAATGTTAACATTCTAAATCCTTTAAATTGACTAGTCCTTTGATTAATTGCGAGCCGTAAATGAATATGTATAAAGAAATTTTTAAGAAATATTACATATATTAATTGAATTTTCGTCACATAGTATATATTAAATATTTAAATTTATAATTAAAATGGACAACCTTTCTAAAAGTTTACCTTTCACACAGTTCAAACATATACAATAAGAAATCAAAATGTTATCACAAAAAAACAAAATTATTAAATACAATTATTCTGGTCAATAATCTTACCAGCAACACTTAATTTGAGTCTCTTAGTTCGTGCGCAATCATTTAAAAGAAAGTATTATATATAAATCGGAGGAATAATAATTATTTCCCTTATTTTCTTTAGTCAAATGATACCATTAAAGTAGTTTAATCATGAAACAACTATCTAAAAGATAAAATATACTTGATTTAATACCTATAAAACAAAAATAAATTTTTTCTATAAAAATTTCCCTTTTTCCTGGTATGTGACCAGCATTATGGGATGGATATAATCCATAAACTTATTTGAATGAAACGTATTCTCCTTTATTATGATTGACCAGGAAAAACGTTAGTGAATGCAAATTTTGGTCATTGGTCGTCAAACCAAATTTAAGGAATTACCTAAAAAAATAAAAAAGAAAACAAAGATTGTTAGGACGGAATATGGATATACTTTTTGTTCTAAAAAATAAAAAAGTTGTATTCGTAATAATTTGAGGAGTGTATGTATGTATGTATGTATGTATTTAACAATAAAGGTATGGTGTGGTCAAAGTGGTAGACGAGGAGGAGGCGTCTATGCTGCTGCTGTTGTGTGTTCCGAGTGCCGCTAAGGTTTCGGTATTCTTTCCTTTTTTCTCAGCTTGCAAGTTCCAACCATTTAAAGCAACATCTCTTCAGATCCACCACACGTCACACTCTTGAATTTTCCTCTGCCGAAGCCTTTGACACGGTCAAGGGTTTTAGTCAGCTTAACTAAGCTAGCTACCGTAACATCCACCAACATTTACGCCGCCGTCGGGAAACAAGCCGAGATCCCTGCTGCCGCCGCTTCAGCCTCTGGCCATCAGAAGGCGCGGCGCGGAGGAGTGGCCGAGCGCCGGATCTGACGATCTCGGCGTGTGGCCACTCCCGGAGACTCCAAGAGGGTCCGTGTCTGTGGTGGGGTCATCATCGGAGTTCCAGTTGAAGAGGGAGAAGCTGGCCTTCTACGACAAAGAGTGTTCTCGGATTGCGGAGCACGTGTACCTCGGGAGTGACACGGTGGCCAAGAACCATGACCTGCTCCGGCAGAACGGCATCACTCACGTGCTCAACTGTGTTGGCTTCGTTTGCCCTGAATATTTCAAGCGCGATTTTGTTTACAAGACTCTCTGGTTGCAGGACAGTCCCACAGAAGACATCACCAGCATCCTGTACGATGTTTTCGATTACTTTGAGGAGGTTAGGGAGCAAGGTGGGCGCGTGTTGGTTCACTGCTGCCAAGGGGTTTCGAGATCGACCTCTCTGGTGATCGCGTATCTGATGTGGAGGGAAGGGCAGAGCTTCGAGGACGCGTTTCAGTACGTGAAGAATGCGAGGGGTGTCACCAATCCTAACATGGGTTTTGCGTGTCAGTTATTGCAGTGTCAGAAACGGGTACATGCTACTCCCGCTAGTCCTAATTCCATTCTTCGGATGTATAGAATGGCTCCTCATTCACCTTATGATCCTCTTCATTTGGTTCCTAAGATTGTCAACCACCCCTCTGCACAGGCCCTTGATTCTCGTGGTGCTTTCATTGTGCATGTTCCTTCTGCTATTTATGTTTGGACAGGCAACAACTGCAATTCGGTTATGTCTTCTAATGCAAGAGGCGCGGCATCTCAGGTTGTTCGCTATGAGAGGGCTACGGCTCCTGTTCTTACCATCCATGAGTATGACGAGCCACCGGAGTTTTGGATTGCTCTTGCCTCTGCTGATTGTGACCAGCAGGAGAAGGAGGACACAACCTTGGAAGCTGTTCGTCCTAGGAAGCTTGATGAATATGATTTGGATTATGAGATTTTCCAAAAGGCACTTGCTGGTGGGGTTGTTCCACCTTTCTCTGTGTCTAATGCAGGCTCAGAGACCTGCCTTCCGGCCAGAGAAAGCGGTTGGGGGAGACTGCGCCGGAAACTCGCCAGCGGTTTCATCAAAGGATTGTTCACTTCATCCAAAAGGAACTCTACTAATGAAGAAGCTGCTCTTGTCATGGAAGACTTTGCTGTTAATGTTGATCCCAATGATTGCTCAGGCAGGGAAAAAGGTTATGTTGAAGTGTTGGATCATTTCGTTCCTATTACGGATGTGGATTCATCATTGCCAACATCATCAGATTATCTTCCTTGTTTCACGAGCAGCAGTTCCAAGTCACCAACGCTCTCGCCCTCCAGTTCTGATTATGCAAGTTCATTTACATTTTCACCTTCCTCAACAAATTTGTCTTCTCAGCAGCCATCACCTTCTACTTCTAGCATGGATTCAACCGAAACTATTTATGCCAAAGATGCTTCTGTATTGGACAGTTCCTCTCTGTTTCACAAGAAGGGTGATGTGTTTTTGGCTGATCAAACATCCGGAGGGTCCACCTTCTTTTTGCCATTGAAAGGGTCTATACCCTCCATTGCAGAGCGCAGAGGTAGTAATCCACCACCTCGCATGTTGCTACCTTCTTCAGTCACCGAGTCATCCCATCCTCACAGGAGCAAGATTCATGTAAGATCGAAGTCATTCTCTTTGCCGGAATTGGATGATAACTTGTTAAAGGATGTTGATTGCAAGCAAGCTGATCCTGCTTCATGTAAATAATGGCTATCCTTGAGATTTAAGATTAAGTTAACTTGATTGATTACAATAGTTGAGTTTTCGTTTTGTGTAGTCCAAATGTTCTATTTTTGGAGGTGACTTTGCTCTGGGGTTGTTTGAATTTGAATGTTGCAAGGTGTAGTGTAGGATGAGGAATAATAATTACCCTGATAGCACCTGAAGGCTCAAAGTACATAACAATCATCATTAAATTTAAGTGAATATTATTGAACTCTATTTTTCTCCTTTTCTGCCATTTCTTTTCTTCATTTAGGTTCAGCTACCATATGAGTATGAAATGCATTGCTGGTTTAGGTGGTTGAGGCTAGCTAGCGATCAATCCATAAAGCACTATAAATAATAAAAAAAATTGGTGCGAAAGTCATCTTGGCAACAAGAAGGAAACAAAGCAACAGTTATAATTTACATTATCATGGATGTTAGCATCATCCTTTACTTATTGGTTCCATTAATAAATATGTTACTATGAACTTTTATTAGTTGCTATAGTTCTGCAAGAGAGAAAATATGGCTTCGCTTCACATCGTCCGGGAAATGCTGCATGCGTTAAACAGATTTTGCCTGCATATGACCACAGCCATATTAATCAAATTATTATACTCAATATTAATTAGCAAATAGCAATTCAGATGATGAAAACGATGATCATATCAGATATTTAGCAATCAAAGAAGGAAGTACAATAGATAATTCAAATTCATTGAACATTATACATGAAGGATTTGAGTGTTACATACATGCAAAGGCCTCCTCTTTGCAAGCATGAATGTTGTGATGACAGGAACCATTGCAGCGGACAAGTGCATAAGCGTGTGACCACTCACAATATGCCCTCTCTTGAGCCATAGCTAGAGGATAAAATCCTGCAAAAGATTAAAATTGGAAGATGTATCATATTTGTAAACGAGTTAAAACGATGAATGAGTAGGTTGGAGGCAACAAATAAGCCATTAGAGGTATGACAATGCATGATGCAAATTTGAACATGCCATATAGTTAGTTAAGGTAACATATTCAATTTATTAAGTTGGTGTTAAGTTGAATTGTAGAAAATAAAAAGAATACCGAAGAAAGTGCGTTTGTCAGCGAAATCGTGGTACTTCTGAGGCTGAGGAATGGAAGAGGTTACCACCATCACTAGAATGAATTCACTGCAATGAAATTCTTTGTTAGGCATTAATTATATTACTAGACTAGTTTTTATAAGCTGTAAATGCAAGCAAAACAACTTAAAACTTTTTCATGAAATTATGATTAGAGCAATTTCATTCATCATAGCAACACGGAGAAGGTGATAGTGACCTGCATAGGCTGCATTGCCTGCATAGACGAGCCTTGACTAATACCTGGTTTTCATTTTTGTAGTCACAGCACGTGCTATGGATAAGACAATTTTGTGAAAATCATGGCTATTTACAACTTATTAGTGGTTTTGACTTTTGACTATCCATATCCATATACAAATACGATGCAGTTCACACTTTAGTGACAGATAATCTACCATACCAATTGCCAAGTATATGCTAAACATATATATAACTTCTAATTTTCATTAAAGTTAATCATCATGTATTTATATAAATATATGTACAATTTAAATTATTTTTAATGTGTATTTTGTATGTTAATATATATTTTATACTAATGACTAATTTTAATAACTAATTTTAGTATAAACCAAATATAATTACTATTAAATATAAAAATTTGACTAATATTAGCTTAAAATATTAATTATCTAACATTTTTCTTAAATTAATATAATTTTTGTACATTATAATATTACTTTATTTGCTTGCTAAATTCGTATTAATAATTTAAAAGTTTGAAGAATCTGCAGACGATTTATTTGATTAGTTGTTAAAATTTTATTCTATTTTAACTTTTGTACCGTATATGGTTACAATAGTTTTGATTTGTTAGAGTAATAATAAGTAGTTGGGAGTTAGTAATAATTAATAGTGGTTGATTTTTTTATATTAAACTATTATGGATGATTTCACTAATGTTATGATGATTTGGTGTAATACCTTGATGTGGATATTAAAAATAAGAAAAAATTGTGAATAACGATTTTAAATAAAACAAAAAAATTGAAAAAAGTAACCATAAATCATTAAGACCAAATCTGAAAAAGGTAATTAGAAATTGAGTTATAATTTCAATTTTTTAACTTAAAAAAAAAATTTGTAATTTATAAAAATATTTAGTCACAAATTTTTAGATACAAATCAATATCCATGATTTGTATTACTTGACTCATTGTCATTACACTTGCGGAATACATCAATTTAGACTCATATTAGTGTATTACACAACTTCATCTTTCATATGAAAAATTATAACAATTAATTACTTAGAAGATTAATATTTATGAGATTAGTTTGTAATAAATTTATATATAACTCAGCTCTTGTGTTAGTTTGTAATATCTCGATATAAAGTTTAGCTCTTGTATCATGCAACTTCAATATATACGATCTACTTCCTTAATCCCCTTTCTTGAGTTCTATCATAGTATCTTTTTTGAAGAACTCAAGTTAGTTTCTCTTTTCTATTGAAACATCAATTTTTTCTTTATCATGGAATCCTTTTTTGCTTCGCCTCCTTTTTCTTCTCTTTTGCTACCGTATTGATGTTTTCTCACTACAAAGGCTAGCCCTTCCTCTTCATTGCATCATCCCGAGTTGAACGAGCCAAACTTCATCCTCCTTCCTTCGACCCGAGTTTTTTTCCCTCTTTCTGATGTTATTGTGCATAACCAACTCCATCATTGTATTCGTCTCTCAGTTGCGAGTGCAACAAATCAAACCTTGTCGCGTCAGCCAAGTCACGCGTTGTCACATGCCGTCACAAGTTCCTATTTGCCTCTATTGATTGGTTTTAGCAGAGAATTTTTTTCGACTTGTTCTTTCACGTTTTGACACTATATTTAAGTCACCATCCTTTGATATGGTCTTCATCTTACCATGCCAAGTTCAACCAACAAAGTCCTACCGTCATTGGCCACCGGATGTACCTCCACATACTGGTCAATGTCCCGCGGCCCAGCAATCATCCTCAGTTTTCCATATTCAATCTGGACTGCTCGTTTTGAATGCTAAGATCAATAGTCTAGATACAATCCATCATTTTGATCCGGTTGACCACGCCCAACCCGTTCAATGGCTCGCGCATTCACCTGACCCGATTTTGCGTTGACCCATGCGTTGACTAGGGCTACATCAGTATGATGACGTGGCTCTCTCTTCCATTACGATGCTGCCATGTGTCAAGTGATACTGACGTGGTAAATGGTAATGCTACTTTATTGTTGACGTGACACTTTTTGTAGGACTTCTCCTAAGATTTTTTGGTATTCTCTTTTTTATTTTGTCTTTTGTTTTTGCAATTTCTGCTTCGATCTTGTTGTTTTCACATTTTTAAGTTTGTTATCTCTTTGAGATTTTCCGATAGTTTTCTATCTCTACGACTGTTTTCCATCCTTTCGGTAGTTCATTACTCTTTTAGCAAGTTTGTTTGTGCTTCTTTCCAGTAGTTTAGTCTACGTTTTTGTTTTGATAGTTCTGTCTATGCTCCTCCGGCAGTTCTATTTGTACTCTTTTAGTAGTTTTGTTTGTGTTTCTTTTCAACAGTTTTATCTGTGCTTCTTTCTGTCAGTTTTGTCTGCACTCAATTTTGTCTGTTTTCTGTAATTTTTTCTTATTTCATTGTTTTAAATAAATTTTTAACTCAAGTTACCACTTAAGTTTGAAGAAAAATATTAGAGTAATAATAAGTAGTTGGTAATGGTTAATAGTTAGTAGATAAATATTTATGAAGTTAGTTTGTAATATCTCTATATATAACTTAACTCTTGTATCATGTAATACGCAACTTCAATCCATGCACTAACTTATTGTGACTCTTTGATCATGTTAAAATTGAAGAGAGGAGATTAAAAGAATAGTGAGTGCTATGGTGTAGAACGATTATTTTTTTTACACATGTAAATGCCACTTGTCGAGATATGAGAGTGGTATGGTATTATTTTTTTTGTTTATTCAAACGGTATCCCCCAACCCGATAGGTTAAGGACTAATCCGTTGCGGATCTGAGCTTCATTTAAGGGTTTGTCGCTGGTTAATGAGTTGCTACATGCACAAGGTGGGGTTCGAACTCCCGACACTTGTTTAAGCGGACAAGTGAGCTGAAGAATGGTATGGTATTATGTATGAGACGTGATGAGAAATAATCACTAGGACTGTGAGATCCAATGCAGTCTAGAATAGCAGTATTATAGGTAATGATATCGCTTTGTTTTAGTGCTAAAAGATATTATCAGTAGAGTTGAACGAGCCAAACTTCATCCTCCTTCCTTTAACCCGAGTTTTTTTCCCCTCTTTCTGATGTTATTGTGCATAACCAACTCCATCATTGTATTCGTCTCTCAGTTGCGAGTGCAACAAATCAAACCTTGTCGCGTCAGCCAAGTCACGCGTTGTCACATGCCGTCACAAGTTCCTATTTGCCTCTATTGATTGGTTTTAGCAGAGAATTTTTTTCGACTTGTTCTTTCACGTTTTGACACTATATTTGAGTCACCATCCTTTGATATGGTCTTCATCTTACCATGCCAAGTTCAACCAACAAAGTCCTACCGTCATTGGCCACCGGATGTACCTCCACACACTGGTCAATGTCCCGCGGCCCAGCAATCATCCTCAGTTTTCCATATTCAATCTGGACTGCTCGTTTCGAATGCTAAGATCAATAGTCTAGATACAATTCATCATTTTGATCCGGTTGACCACGCCCAACCCGTTCAATGGCTCGCGCATTCACCTGACCCGATTTTGCGTTGACTCATGCGTTGACTAGGGCTACATCAGTATGATGACGTGGCTCTCTCTTCCATTACGATGCTGCCATATGTCAAGTGATACTGACGTGGTAAATGATAATGCTACTTTATTGTTGACGTGACACTTTTTGTAGGACTTCTCCTAAGGTTTTTTGGTATTTTCTTTTTTATTTTGTCTTTTGTTTTTGCAATTTCTGCTTCGATCTTGTTGTTTTCACATTTTTAATTTTGTTATCTCTTTGAGATTTTCCGATAATTTTCTATCTCTACGACTGTTTTCCATCCTTTCGGTAGTTCATTACTCTTTTAGCAAGTTTGTTTGTGCTTCTTTCCAGTAGTTTAGTCTACATTTTTGTTTTGATAGTTCTGTCTATGCTCCTCCGGCAGTTCTATTTGTACTCTTTTAGTAGTTTTGTTTGTGTTTCTTTTCAACAGTTTTATCTGCGCTTCTTTCTGTCAGTTTTGTCTGCACTCAATTTTGTCTGTTTTCTACAATTTTTCCTTATTTTATTGTTTTAAATAAATTTTTAACTCAAGTTACCACTTGAGTTTGAAGAAAAATATTAGAGTAATAATAAGTAGTTGGTAATGGTTAATAGTTAGTAGATAAATATTTATGAAGTTAGTTTGTAATATCTCTATATATAACTTAACTCTTGTATCATGTAATACGCAACTTCAATCCATGCACTAACTTCTTGTGACTCTTTGATCATGTTAAAATTGAAGAGAGGAGATTAAAAGAATAGTGAGTGCTATGGTGTAGAACGAATATTTTTTTTACACATGTAAATGCCACTTGTCGAGATATGAGAGTGGTATGGTATTATTTTTTTTTTGTTTATTCAAACGGTATCCCCCAACCCGATAGGTTAAGGACTAATCCGTTACGGATCTGAGCTTCATTTAAGGGTCTGCTGCTAGCCAATGAGTTCCTACATGCATAAGGCGGGGTTCAAACTCCCGACACTTGTTTAAGCGGACGAGTGAGCTGAAGAATGGTATGGTATTATGTATGAGACGTGATGAGAAATAATCACTAGGACTGTGAGATCCAATGCAGTCTAGAATAGCAGTATTATAGGTAATGATATCGCTTTGTTTTAGTGCTAAAAGATATTATCAGTAGATAGTTAGTATAATGATTAAAGAGAGATTATGATTTGCTAAATTTTTAGAAGAGGATTAACTAATATTTTTTTAGAATGTTATTATGTTTTGGGCTTAGACTTTTATTACAATAAACACAAGTAGATGATCATTTTTATTCAAATTTTATGATAAACTCAACTCAATTCTAAACAATATATTTGGATTTTCTATTTTAAAAACTAGAATGTCAAATTCAAAATTATTATTTTGCAATTTTCCACAAATAATAATAATAATAATAAATTTTATTACTCAATTAATAATTTATTGTCCTATTTTGCATCTTTCTTAATTTTACATAATCTAAAATATATTTGAACAAATCCATAATATCTCCAAAAAAAATTATTATTCATGTCTATCATTGAATATAATCAATATAATGTTTATCCCAATTAACTAATCCAATTACAATTAATTACTCAGTACTCACAAAATACCTCAAAATCAAATTAAGCTAAATTTATTATATATCGCAGATCTAAACTCTATTTAAGTATTTGTTGCTGTCTAATATATATATACAAGACAGAATTTAAATATCCAACACTTATTTAAACGGACGAGTGAGCATACCACTTAACTACCCCTAGATTTGTTAGTCTTCATGTTATTTGTTTACATATAACCATATTCATTAACTTCTGGCCCACCCAAAAAAAAGTATATGTAATCAATTTCTTCACCACTTATAGGCCCAACCCTATATTCCACTTCCGAAATCCCTGTATGTCCGCATATCCGCCCTATGACACAAATTTTTAATCTCCTGTAGTACACTTCGGATGTTTAACTCACATTGGTACTAATAATATAAGAAACTTGGTCCACAAAGTAAAATCCCAACCATTAATTACAGACTTATTATATTAATTTAGGGACACTCTATTATATAGATTAAGATGGTATAAAAAAAAAATATAAATCATTTTATAGTTATTTTTTATTATTTTATTATTATTCAAAATGTGGATCTTACTTTTATCAATTTCTCTTTCATTCTATTAAAAAAAACATCTATAAACTTACATCTATACTTTATAATTCACCATTAACTTAACATAATAATCCTAATTTAATTATTTTTACTTACACGGCAAAATGACTTTACTAATCACTACTATCTATATGTCCTACTCCTGCAACACACAGAATTTGTTCATTTTCAATGAAGTCACACGTTACATTTTGCAATTCTCGATTAGATGATTGTACCACTATAACAGTTTCATTTTCTTACACGTAACTTTTATATGTGTAGAAAAATTTTTTCTTCTACACCATAATATTTGCCTTTTCTTCAAAATCAAACATTTTTAATTGGGAGCTTAACAAAAACAAAGGGAGGTACATATTTGGAGTAGGACAGGAATAAACACTACCGTATTTTGAGACTAAATTATTATTTTTATTAATGAAAATTGAGAAGGTTAATAAATTTATCTATGAATAAAAAATTAATTTTTATCCATTAAAATTTGGTTTGATACAAATTTTATTTTTTATTAGTAATTTATTAAATTATTTTTCTAATAAATAACTTTCATAAAATTTGTAACGCTTATGTTTAATAAATCATATTAAAAGTAGTTTTAAATAAATAAATACAAACAACAATAATTATAGTTTTTTCGGTGATCTAACAATAATTTTATTTAACAAAATACTTTTTAAAATTTAAAATGATCATAATGAAAATAAATAAAAAACTTTTGATTTCTTTAGAAAGTATTTCTTTTAGAACTTTTAAATTTTTGAAGTGCATAACTTTTTATTTATTAAATATAAACTAAAGTATTTATAATTTTGAAAAATATAAATAATTTTCCAAAACACTTTATCAAACTCGAGTTAAAGATGATTTGTGTGTGATAAAATTAATTTCGTTTATTTGTAATAAATATGTCAACATTTTAAATGTTTACCTGCAAAATTAGGTTTTAGAAATGGACCAACATGGCGTATTATCTATGTTATAGGTAGGTTAAGTGTTTTTTTTTTCTAATATGGAGATAAAAAATCTAGGGGGTCATATTTTATGATAAAATTTTATAGGTATATAAATTGGAAGGTCAAATTTTTAATTTTAAAATAATAAAAAATTATAAATACA
>NC_029774.3:129100809-129101480 GCF_000817695.3 Arachis duranensis
TATACTCTCAAATTTTTTTAATTATTTTTTATCATTTTGTAATATATCCTTCATTTAATAATACAACAAAACACATCATTTTTTTTATAGTAAAGAGTTAGATAAAAATGTTTAAAATGTCTTTAAATAAAAACGTTTGATTTCGTTTATTAACTAGATTATTATGTATTAGATTTTTGATACGTGACATAGATTAAAAATATTGTCATTATTAAAAAGTGTTATCGTATATTCTTGAAATTGTTATTTTAGCTTTGACATCAATTTTTTAATTTGTTTAAAATTTAAATTTGTAAAAAAAAATTTAGGGTTAAGTATGATTTTGGTCTCTAAAGTAGACGATTTTAAAATTAAGTTAAATCTTAGAGATAATTTTACATGCAAAAAAATTAAAGACAAAAAGAATTATCAGTCTATACATTAGAGACCAAAATCGTACTTAACCCAAAATTTTATTAAATTTTTTTTTGCCTTTTTTCTATTTTTTTATAAATTTTATAATTTTTTTCTACTTCTTTTATATTATCATTTTAATATTTTTTTACGAATTTAATAATTTTTTTACCAGTTCAGTTGTTATTTAAAGTTTTTATATTTCTTTTAATAGTTTTTTTTGAAGATCTATATTTAATCTATGATTTTTTATTGTTAATTATTTTATTTTTGTTTAA
>NC_029774.3:129101521-129102210 GCF_000817695.3 Arachis duranensis
TAATTATTTTATTTTTGTTTAAAAATTTTTATTTATTTTGAATTTTTTAAATAAAATTTATTGTAAATTTGAGATTTAAAAAAATATTTTATATTAATTTAAAATATTTAGGATAATTTAAATTAATGTTAATTAGAATAATTAATTTTGGTATATTAATTTAAATAATTTAATTATTTCTTCTCTTAAATTTTTTAATTTATTAATTAATTTAATTTTATTCATAATTTACATTTTTATTATTAATTTTTATTTTTTAAAACATATTTTTAATTATGATAAAATAAATAATTTAACAAAATTTAATTTTACACTTGTGTCATTATATTTTTAAATTTTTATCACGTGCATAATACGAACTATTATATTTTTAAAATATTTTTCTTTCAAAACATATNAATATTTAACAAATAATATATAATTATATTAATTTAAAAAAATATTTTTATTATAATTATATAAAATTAATATTTAATATATTATCAACTAATAAAAACGATTTGTGAATTCATCGTGAATTCTTATTAATAGTTTAAGATTTACTCGTATAGTCGTATATCTAGGAATCTGACATGTACCTGCTCGGGATGAAGCACATGATGTCATGTTCACTCAAACACCGCATCTCTCTCACAAATCTACATGTCAGAATCCTCTCGTGTGGAGCAAAATTATTTAAAAACTTTTTA
>NC_029774.3:129102347-129148510 GCF_000817695.3 Arachis duranensis
GTGTTAAAAAAAAAAAAACAGCGAAGAATTTAAACTTTTAAATAAGGAAAAGTATACATAAAAATAATGTACATTTGTATGGTAAGAAAGAGTCCATCGTATGCAGTCTCTTCAAGAAGAATCCCTCTCAGAAACCGGCAGTCCTCAACAACTATCTATAGTAACATTTTTTCTCATCTATCGCTCTTTCCCCTCTTCTCTCTAAGCCACCACAGATCAAGAACAAAAAGTGAATTTCTTTCGGTCCAAGTCCAAAATGCCCATAACTAGTTAGTGATGTATGAAATGAACCAAAGTGGTGGATGCTAACTGACACACGTGCGCATTGGTTGTTTCCCTCTACATGCAGTTTATCCAAATTCTGAAGATTCGTTTGTTCCTATACGAATGATTAATGGGGTGAGTTAATCGGAGAAGTCAAAGTGGCAGCGGAACGTGTACGTTTACTCTTGTATTTTACAACTTCGTAACGCAAACAAGTGTCGTGCGGTGAAGTGGTGGTAATCGGTGAATTTCAAGGAGCGAGCGTAACGACAAAGGAACAACAATGTGCAACACCACTGCCACTAGGAACAACCCCACAACTGTATTCAGGTAAAATACAAGATAAGCGTCACCCTTATCTGTAAGGAATTATTAACCCAACTATGGATTGGTCCAACAATTCCTTACTCACACAAACACTTCAACAACAATTTTAATAACGATAACATAACCATATATTAGAAAGAAAATGATTATCTAAGTTCATATTTCTCATAAACTTCACTTGATACTATTGCATATTATGCTTTGAATATGTTAATTTTCCTAATTACTTTCTAATCAACTCTAATTAATATCTCTACAAGATTTTAGTCTGGTAAATTAGCAACTTATTTTACTACTTAATAAACATACCAACATATAATGATATGATTATGATAAACTCTAGCCTCAAATAATAATTATTTTTTTTTTGTAATTTAATGTTAAATTTGGTATAATTTTTATACACTTTTTAATTTTGATATTGAAGAGATAATGGTGTTTTGCAATGTTGTTGCCTTGTTGGAGCATAAGATGTTTATCAAAGACATAAATTGAACTAGTAGATTTGCTATTTAAAACATAAATCTGAGAGTCAAATTTGTGTTCTTGAACTTTTAAAGTTTTTATAATGCCACAAATCTAATCCTCATCCAAATTGGACTCTCATAATTCATTTTTCTCTTCTTTCCTTAATAAAAATCTGACCGCTTGATTTATTTAATAATAATAATAAAAAATTAACTCCATATTCAAGAGAAATATCAATCCTTCTAATAATTATGCATTATATACCCATTCTTTCTATATCAGAAAAAAAATTAGTCATTTTTATAATCTTCTATAATCTTTTTACTCTTATTAGCATTGATGAATTTGATTTGCACTTATCTTAATATGTTGGTAATTGATATTTGAATTCTCCAATTCTCTCATTATCTTGTGCTGTTGTTCTTTTGTGTTGTGTGTTTGTGTGGTTGACAACTCAACTAGGCCTCATTATTATATTTTACCTGATATT
Source organism: Arachis duranensis (assembly GCF_000817695.3). Classification (NCBI taxonomy): domain Eukaryota; kingdom Viridiplantae; phylum Streptophyta; class Magnoliopsida; order Fabales; family Fabaceae; genus Arachis; species Arachis duranensis. The sequence continues at coordinate 129,103,897 of NC_029774.3, forward strand.
CCTATTTCATTATTCACTAGTGTACAATAAAGTTGGAGATTTTATTAGTATTTAACCGTGTGGGAACTCTTGTTTGGTGGAACAGCAGTACCAGCAATCATGAACTGTTTCTTAGTGTCACTCGTCTCTCTCTGCCCGCTCCTCCTTGCTCTCTGTGCTCAGAGGTATATAACCATGGAATCTTCTTTGTCTTCTTTTTCTCTTGCTATTCTTTAGTTGATTCTGAGTTTTACTTGTGTGGTTCTTGATGCTACATTTTGGACATTGGAAACATAAGCCTGAGTTCCATTTTCTTTTTCTTTTTTTTTCCAAGTGTTTTTTGCTCTTTCTGAACATTGCCATTTCCTGCACTGGGGCTGGTTCACATTGGTTTCTGGATCTGTGCCCAGAGTTCAGATCAAGTTAGAGTATAGCAATGACACTTCATTGTTCATTCAACTTATACCAACTGAATTCACTTAATGTTAGTTTGGATGTAGAATTTATTAATCTGAAAAGAATGGTAACTATATCAGATTGAAGCTTATGTTGTTCAATCATATCCAAGGTGCAACATAATGTTTCTGAATGTGTGATTTCAGTGTGTCATCTCGAAATGTGTCTGAAAGTTACCTACAGCAAGCTAGCTTCCCACCAAGAGGTTGGAATTCATATGATTCCTTTGGCTGGACAGTTTCTGAAGAAGAATTCTTACAGAATGCTGGAATAGTTTCTCGGAGCCTCAAAGCTCATGGATACAAGGTATGGATACTGCAAGGACCTATTTAACTGATCTTATGCATAATTTGAACATGTTAGTTGTTAGCCATGTTACTAGTACTTTCATTGGATATAGACTTACTTCTTTATTGCAATCCTTGTAGTATGTTGTTGTGGATTACCTCTGGTATAGGAAGAATGTCCAAGGTGCTTATTCGGATTCTCTTGGATTTGATGTGATTGATGAGTGGGGGAGGATGATCCCTGACCCCGGAAGGTGGCCTTCGTCCACAGGTGGGAAGGGATTCAGTGAAGTAGCCAATAAAGTACACAACATGGGTTTGATGTTCGGAATTCATGTTATGAGAGGGATAAGCACACAAGCAGTCAATGCAAACACCCCTATCCTAGACACAACAAAGGTATTGCTTTGTATTTCTGCGAAAACTTGAAGATATCTTTATTTTGCTATAAAAAATACTACATTACAAGCAGAATATGGGGCTACTTTACATCATAGTCTAAATTTTCTTGCTGTTTTTTTCCTCTTGCAACTGCTTAGGGGGGTGCTTATCAAGAGTCTGGTCGAGTATGGCATGCAAAAGACATAGCATTGCCGGGAAGGGCTTGTGCATGGATGCCTCATGGTTTCATGAGTGTGAATACACAGTTGGGGGCTGGGAGAGCCTTTTTGAGATCCCTTTATGAGCAGTATGCTGCATGGGGTGTTGATTTTGGTACTTAGACTACTTTTCATATCCTGCTTACTGAGATCTAATTACCACAACATGCATTCATAGACATCGATCAATATTATTTTAAATAATTTATAATTTGCAACACTATCTTCACCTTAGTTTGCATAAGAGAAGCAATAGTACTTTTTTCCCCCCATAGAACTTAGGAATGTAGAGGCAGTAATTATATTCTACTAATTACCAATTAGTAGTGCAAGTTGAGATGAAATCCACACATATACTTCCTTGGGCAACACTCCAAACTTAGTTGACAGCATTGTTTCTTCTCAATTCCTTCTATACTTTTACAAATAAGTGTAGCCGTCACGAATTGAATGATTATTTATTCACATATTAATTCTTGCTCATACTTAAAATAATAGTGAAAAAAAGACAAATATTAGTTCTCTGTGAACTCTTCAATGATATATGTTGCATTATTTATTTTAGCTTCTGAGCATTTTTACCTATTCTCTGGCTGCAATTTTGATAGATTTTCTGATTTCCTTGCAGTGAAACATGATTGTGTGTTTGGTGCTGACTTGGATTTAAATGAAATAACCTATGTATCAGGGGTACAAGAAGTTTCCTCTCCCCAATTTCTGTGCTTTCTTCCTCCCACTCTCATATCAACTCTGAGATTTCGAATATTTTGACAAAGATTTGTTGGCAAACTTACATATGACCCGTCATGCCAGGTTCTCCGGGAGCTTAACCGTCCCATTGTATATTCTCTATCTCCTGGAACTAGTGTGACACCAGCATTGGCCAAGGATGTCAGTGGGCTAGTAAACATGTATCGTATAACAGGAGATGACTGGGATAACTGGGGTGATGTCAAATCTCATTTTGATATATCAAGGTGATTAAGTTTTTAGCATTTATTTCTGTTCAATATATATTTGTTTTGGTATTCAGAATGTTTTGCAATTATGCAGCTTCTCTTGCTGGGTTCTGTTAGCCATCACCGTATTATGTAACTCGAGTTCACTTAATTTTGAATCAGGGATTTATCTGCAGCTAGTATGATAGGAGCAAAAGGTTTAAATGGGAATTCATGGCCTGATTTGGACATGCTACCATTTGGATGGCTAACTGATCCAGGTAACAGTACTAGGCTGCTACTTTCTCTGTCCAGAATGAATATGATGACCCTCATACTGTGAATGAATTGCCAAGATATTTCTGTATTTAAGGCTTATGGGAATGTGAATTAAAAATTTACTTCCCCCTCTATTTTCTTGTAGGTTCCAATCAAGGTCCACACAGGTTTAGTAAACTCAGTCTAGAAGAGAAGAGGACACAGGTTTATTTAAAACTAAAATGGACAACTGAATTCCTTCATATAAATTCATAGACCTATTTAATGTGTATTCATAGATTATAATGAATGTATTCTTCTCTCACAGATGACATTGTGGTCCATGGCCAAGTCGCCCCTCATGTATGGTGGAGATCTGCGGAAAATTGATATTGTCACATATAGTCTTATCACGAATCCTATCCTGCTGGAAATTAATTCTTTCAGCTCAAGTAACAGGGAGGCATGTGAGCCATCTTAGTTCTATCTTGCATTAATAGGCATGTTTGGCATAATAAGAGCTTATAATGATTCATATCCCTTTTATTCCAATAACAGTTTCCTGATGTCACAAGTTCTGAGAACTTGAATCATAAAGACCATCATCTTAGAGTGAAGAAAAGAAGATCTAAGAGAGGAGGGAAGCCATCATATACACATGCATTACGTCTCACTGGCTGCAGTGAACCAAAGGCAATGGGTTGGTCTGTTGAAAGTCTCAACGAAGATCTTGAAAGAATCTGTTGGAAAAGAAGTTTAGAAAACCAGCTTCCTCCTTTCTGTGTACACAAGAGAGAATTTCAGTTCAAATTGTAATCATACTTTATCCTTCTCTGTTCCATATACTACTTATTCTATTATTTGTTTTTCGTCATTGACAATATAGCTTGTTACATTACCGATACAGAGATGGCGAGAGTACGCATCAAGAGGACTATCGGGGTAAACATCATTTAGTTGCAACCAACGAAATGAAATTCTGCTTGGATGCTTCCCCAAGACAAAAGCTTACTTCTAAGGAGTTCAAGAGTGGTACATTTTCTCCTTGCAGATGGGATGCAAATCAGGTATGCTTCACTCCATATTTCACATACAAGATTTGCATGTGGCCCTTAATCTCTAGAAATAAGTATAGAAGCCTGCGTTGGCCCAATTTGTATTTTGTTGATTGATATATGTATAGATTCTATTGAAAGCTGATCTATCCAGTGTTCCAACAGATGTGGAAGCTGAATCCAAATGGGACCATGGTAAACAGTTACTCCGGTCTGTGTGCAATAGCAGAATCTGCCAAAGGTAAAACTGTAAAATTATAAACATTTCTCAATTGGATACCACTTTCTAATTGGTCATTCATGCAGATGGTATTAGTCCTGGTGGGATTCGCTCTTGGATTGCAAAAGGAAGAAGAGGTGAATTGCCAACCAACACTTTAGATGAATGTCAATAATCAATATATCATTCAAGCATTTAATAGAGTCTTAATTCCTTACTTTATATACGTGTTTAGGTGAAGTGTATGTTGCTTTCTTCAATTTAAGTGAACAAAAGACAGTGATAAGTACAAAGACATCGTCTCTGGGTAATGCTTTTGCTGATAGAACAAGCATCACTTCCTGCCATGGCAAGGAAGTTTGGAGTGGAAAGCAAGTCATAACAACTCAGGGAACTTTATCAGCTGAAGTGGGACTTCACGGATGTGCCTTATTTGTTCTCAATTGCCACTAGTTTGGAAAAAGAGTCCTACCCTCCACCCCCTAGAATTTCAAAGAACCACGCAATGAGTTTAGATCTCAATTGTTTCATTTACCAATAAAATTATTTAATCAATATAATATCATAAACTCAACACTTTTATACTTTTCAAATTAGTCTTTCTATAAAAAAATTTATTTTTTTAAATAATATTTAATATTATATTATTATATAAAATATTAGTAATGACTTAGATCGTTATATTTTAGTAATTATATTGTATATCTTAGATTTTTTTTAAATATATATTATATCTAAATTATTTTTATGTAATGAAAATTATAATAAAAAAGAATAATTAAAAAATTCATCTAAATTTTGGTCTCATGTTAAAATTTTTGGATTTGTCCTTTAAACCAACCTCCACCCCCCAATTATTGAGAAATATCTATGCTAAGCATTATTTTTTGTTCTATTTATATCATATGAATGATAATAATGCAGTGCAATGAGTTACTATATTGGATGGTATCTTGTAAGACAAAAATTGTAGGTAATATGTATGATAGTTGTATTATTCGGTGAAAAATGAGTTACTTTTTTTTCCCCTTTCTGCGAGACTTTATAATGTTAGATGCCTCTTATTTAAAATAGGTTTAATTACTCTGTTGGTCTATATAATTTTATGAAATTTTTAATTAGGTTTTTATATTTCTTTTTAATTGGGTCTCTATACTAATTTTTTTTTAATTAAGTCCCTCTTAGTAGTAATTGACTTAATTTTATAGAAATCCAACTAAAAAAAATAATTAGTATAAGGACCTAAATAAAAGGAAAAAAAGTGTAGGGACCCAATTAAAAAAAAATTAGTACAAGAACTCAATTAAAAAAAAAAGTATAGAGACCTAATTGAAAATTTTACAAAACTATAAGGACTAATAGAGTAATTAAACCTTTAAAATACTGCCATAATAGGAACCAACAAAGTCATTTTTATACATGAGATGTTCCACTACAATTTTCTTTTGATACCCTAGTGGCCTAGTCTTCCCTTATTTTTAATCTTACATTGCATAAAGGGATCACAATAAAACGGATAGGGGTGGTTTTTTAAAAGGTTAACCAAGATTTTGATCCCTATGGTTTAACTAAAAGTTTTCTACGTTTGAATTAGTCCAGAAGATTCAATTTGATTTGAAAGTTGTCCTTTTTTTAAATATTGCGCAATATTACCCTCTCACAGAAACACGCTTTTTTTCATTCTTTCCACAGATCTACTATTTTTGTACACACTATAAAAAAGAGATGAAGCAAAACACTCTCAGACAATCTTAGATTCAAACATCATCAACCAATAAAAAACACTCCTCCAACAGATCCAAACATTCTCACATCCAACTGAACGCCTCTCACAATGAAGTAAAACAAATGGAAAGACAGAAAATGATTATTGGATACAGAGTTAAGATGGAAACAGAATGGAAGATCGGACCAAAACAAGGATAAGCGCGGTGCTGCCGACGAGTTTGGAAGCTCCGAGGGGTTTTTCGGAAATCAGGGGCACAACAACCGCAGTAGCAGCAGCATGAGACAGGTTAGAACAGAGGGATGCAGGACCAAAACAGCGCACGACAGCGATAACAAGACGCCTCCGTCAATGGAATTCATGCTGCGGTGGCAATGGAGTCCCAGCACCCTTATCATTACCAGGAAGAGGCAGGGTGGTAGAAGAAGAGGGGCAGCTGCGGTAGCAAAGGAGAAGAGAAGCATGGAGGAATCAGTGGACAAGGCCACTCTTCAAAACATGATCAAGAATCGTGAGTATGCTACTAGATTCAAGGAAAACAAATAATACTTACCCCTTTTTCAAAAATTTTTAAAATTTTTTTATGTTTTATATATTTTTATTTGATATTTGTAAAATGGAAATTCTTATGTTAAATGAGGTTTAATATTTCCGAGAATCTCACTATTGGGGGTTTTAAAAGTTGAGTTAAAAAAAATATAAATTAAATTTAAATTGAGATTTTTCTTCTCTTTTATTTTATGTTTAGCCTTTGTCTTACTTATTGATTAAGTTGGATGACTGCATGTTGAAAAGAAAAATCTCAACTTTTATTTTATTTTATTTTTTATCCTGCAGTCAGCCAATTTAATACAGGCTAAGTATATATGTTTCTATTTCTTCCAACTTAACTATTAATGCCCTTCAATAGTGAGATTTTCAAGAAGAATGAACCTCACTTACTTCATAAGAATTTTTATTTTTCAAACATCAAATAAAAATATATAAAAAATAAAACTTTATTAAAAAAAATTTTGAAAAAAGGGATAAGTACTTGTTTGTATTCCCTGAATCTAGCAGCAAGCTAGATTCACGATTCTTGATTATGCATCTCTGCTTCTGAAGAGTGGTCTTGTCCACTAGTTTCTCCATCACCCTTCTCTTCCTCTTTGCCACCGCAGCTGCCACTCCTCCTTCACCATCACCGCCTCCTCTCCCTGATGATGGCAAAGGTGCTGAAACTCCACTTGCCACTGCAACATGAATTCCATTGGCAAAAGGCTTAGCTGCGGAGGAGGATGAACATTCAACAGCGGACACTTGCAGGAACTAATGAGGAACAGGATGATGATTATAAAAAGGAGCAATAGCGGTGATGTCGTCATCAGTGACGACAACATTTTTGAGAGGAAAGCCTCAAAGATAGAGAAAGAAGCGGAGGGTCATCACGAAAAGAAACAGCAAGCAGTTAAAATGAGGGCTTAGTTCTCAAATTCTACGAGACAATTTTAAAATATTAAAAGATCTGTATCTTTTACTGTAATTCTTAACAAATTATAAATAAATTAAATATAAACTATTAGATCGTTTATCAATCTAATTCAATGTTTTAAATTTTATGGTGCATCAGATAAGCTCGGAATGTTTGGGCTTATTTTAGACCGTTCCATTAAATTATGCCTTATGTATATAATAACTCTTTGATAAGTAGTAAATTTTTAAATGTCTTATGATGAACTAATCATTGACTTATTAGGATTGAAAGATAATGTAAGAAATAAAAAAAAATAAAAAATTTCTTATAGTGTTTCTTAAAATGAAAATACTAAGCACCTTTAATTAGAATAGAAGGCAAAAAAATGAAATAAAATAAAATCATGTTATTTTGGTTGTGTATTCTAGCAAGGAGCTGAAATAGTGAAACTGAAATCTAAAGACATTAATTTTGTTTTTGTTCCCCTTACAAACTCATCCCATTGTGTGCAATAAGCCCAAATATAAATGAAACGGAAACACTGTTTTATTTGTTACAGAAACCTGACGGATTTAGGTTTTAAATTTACGGATTTGTTGCTAAACTTGTAATTTTAGTTTTTGACTCGTGCCAAGCTCTTTTGTGTATGTGCAAAAATTTCTTGTGTGCTCTACACAACAAAGCACACTCGGCCAATCACCCAAAAAAAAAAAGGAAAAAAATGCTGAATTGGGCACAAAATAATCTGCGTTTTTTACCTTTATTCTTTAAAGCTAATTATTGGTCAAATACAAAAAAAAAAAGGAGCTAATTATTGGGTCTGACTTGATTGGTTAATTTATCAATCGGATTTGAGGAACAAATTTAGGGTTAGAAATGGAAGAAGAAGCTCTTGAGGGACGAAATGGTCTTTTCAGGTAAAACCGGAATGAGGGTTCCAAAATCTGATAAATAAACCATGTAATCAAGTGAGAGTGCCGTTCACTGGGAACATCTCCAATTAGGGTTTTGATTATTTCGAACACACAGAGAAGCCATCCGCCATCAGCGATGGGAGTATTCACATTCGTTCTCCGCAAATCCGGCGCCGAGTGGACTGCGAAGCAGCACTCCGGCGACATCGAGGACTCCGCCTCCTCCACCTACGACCTCCAACGCAAGCTCGTCAATGCCGCTCGCGCCGCTGATTCCTCCGGCGCCGTTCAGTCCTCTTTCTCTTTCGTTTCTCCCTCCTCTGCTGTCTTCCAGGTATACACCTTCATCCGAAGCGAAAAGCTAGGGTTTATATTTGTGTTCCTTTCAATCTTAGAATTATAATGCAGTGACTTTATGTGATGTTGCTAATTTAGTTTAGGTTAACATTATACTTGATGATTAATGTGCATGTCATTTGTTAGATCCTACTCATATATTTACATATATTACACTCTAGTATGCTTGATCTTTAATTCTTTGGTTATATAGTGTGGTTTTCATTCTCTTTTGAGAGTTGTGTTGACTAATAGAGTGTGATGCTTTTGTGAAATTCTTGGTACCTGTGTTGTTTCTCTTCAGGTGGTTGTGGGTGGTGCAGTCTTCGTTGGAGGTGGTGCTGCTGCTGCTGCTCCTGCTGGTGGTGCTGCCGCAGAGAGCGCTGCCGCCCCTGCTGCCGAGAAGAAAGAAGAGAAGGTCGAGGAAGAGGAAGATGAAGATTTTGGAATGTCACTCTTTGATTAAAGAATTCTCGTTTTACCTGAATTTAGCTCACAAAAAGGTCTTTAATCTTCAATGCTATTAATTGTGTTATCGTAGTACCATTTTTTGTGTATTGGCTTGCAACAGATTTTATACTCTTCGATCAAATATTTTTGCTGTGATCCCAACAATTTTGTTGTGCTTTATTAATGTTCTTTACTCAAAATGATTAACTGTGCTTTTTACCATTGCGCCCTGGAAACTTGAAATTTTGCGATTCGTGCTGATGCCTTCTACATTTTAGTATTCTCCTGAACTATATTGATGTGATTTCCCTAAGAAAAATATGTCTTAAGAGTGAATAGATAAAAATACACACGAAAAGAGCGTAGAAAAGACAAAAGTACATCTTAAAAGTAGGGCTGGCAATATATACTTTACCCGCGGGTACCCAATCCGGTCCAACCCTCGGATAGGGTAGGCCAACCAACCCATTGCAGGTAGCGTAGAGCTCGGTCCGGGTATGTTTGCGGGTATGGTAGGATACGGGTTTAGGGTGTATCCTACCCTATCCTACTCGCAACCCCATATATAACAAATATTTTATAAAAATTAAGTATATAGTGAAGGAGGTGAGAGTTAAACCTACCTCTCTCATGTAATGATTTGCAATAAGTGAGAATCTACTAAACTAGTTAGTTAATTTAATAATTTAAAGCATTAGTTTTTATTTTTTATTTTATTAATATGTATGAAATTTGGAAAGATTGAATTTTATATTTGCTTTGAAAAAAAATTAAAATTTATGCGGATTAGCGGATAGAGTAGGGTAGGGTTTAGAATTTTAGGGTGCGAGTAGGGTTAGGGTTGAAAGATTCTCAACCCGCAGGTAGGTAAACCAGCGGGTAGAGTTAGGATAGAGTTCAAACCCTACCCTATCCTACCCATTGCCAGCCCTATTTAAAAGATTAGAAAATAGTCCAATACAGCAACTGGAAATATAATATTTTTGAGCTGTCAGCATAGTGATTCGAGGGATTACAAAGTCTAATACACCACTCGAACACCACTCGAAGGGCAGTTTTGACTTGTGGAAATAATATTTAGGGTATGTCGTACTATTTATAATCATTTGAGTGTGTACTTTTGTCTATTATATACTCTTTCAGTCTTTTGTATGTATTTTTGTTCATTTGCATATCATCATTGAACAATCACTGTAAGAATTGATTGTTTTTTAAGATCTCTAGACAATAGTATGTTTATAAAATTTGATAGTTTATATCATTCTCTTTTCTTGATATGACCCTCCATGTATTTTGTTTTACGTGGCAAATGTATTTGCCAATATGATTGAAAATAAAAGGAAGAATGTAGTACGGTCTTACGGATCTTCGTAAAATATATAATTAAGTTAGCGTGTGATGTAATGGAGTAATGTTTGGTTGACATCAATCAAACTTTTTCACAAATTGCCACTCACTATTAATGTGGGTGACTTTTTTTTTATGCTCCGTATTATTTTCAATGCTGTATGTCACCAAATGGTTGAAGGCAAAGTGATTGGATGTATATTTTCACCAAGAGAGCCCAGCCTGAGGAAAGAAGGGAGATATTTGAAAGTTTGAAGGGTCGCCAACTATCCATTGCCATGAAATTTTTATGACCACTCTCTCCTTTGTATCACCTGCCTCACTGATGATAATCTTTTTGCCAAATCAAGTAACTTGAATACAACCAGATCAGATTCAGAAGGTTATGGTTCAAGTAACTAAAGGAAGTTTCAGTAGATTTGCTGAGTGGCGACTACTTCGCTCTCTATTACCTCTCATTCGCCTTGATGCCCTGTTTTTGGGTAAGAACAATTGCAGAATCTAACAAAATTACAAAAGCAATCTGACGTATTGGTCGGTTTGTCACCTTGCTTTCTTTTCATAAAACTCGACCTGATTCCACCCCAAGAATATTCCCAACGAATATGCTATTGATTTCTTGCAAGCTGGATTTCAAGTTTTCAACCAATTTGGGTTGAATCATCACATACGCTAAGACGAGGAGAGAAAAGGGGAAGGAACGGGGGTGGTGGGGGAGGTATGTGAAGTTTTCAAACAAATAATAATGTCCAGTATAATCAATGCCTAATAAGTTATTAAGCAAGAAATTTATTTTTAAAGCATATCCAAAGCCCAGTGCTAGTATAACCTTTCTCACATTAAAGTATTGTCCTTTTTTTTTTTTCTACAAGAAGAATTTACATTACTGTAACTTTTTTGTGGAGTACTTGAGATTCTCCTGGTGAATGTTATGATCTTGTTGTTGAGGCATTACGTTGGAATTAGTTGAGAGGCTTTGCAACCAATCCTCAGCAGGTAAATATTGTGACAGGTAATAAACTATAATTGAGTACTATTAGCAAACTGGAAAATCATAGGTTTGATGGTGAGTACTAATCATTTGCTAATTAAAGAGACCGCAAGTTTGGTGACCAATAATAACGGAGCAAAGTTTTTTCGACATAACAGAGGCAATGAACCAGATAGTTTAGACTTATAAAAATGTTATATGTAAAAAAAATTAATCACTAAATTAATTATTATTTATTTATATATAAATATAAATATTATTTAACTCATTGTTAATATGTTATTTCTTATACTTTAACATGTATTGATATGCATATATCATGATTGTTAACTTTAAATTCATCCACTTCAAGACCAAACTTACATTATTTTGGGAGAAGGAGGGTGTTTTTAAAGTAAAAATTGTCAGTAATTTGACATTAGAAGGGAGCCAATAATTAATAATTATATGGAAAAAGGTTTGAATTGTCTCACCATTCTTTTCTCATATTGTTACTGTAACAATGTTTACACCCCCCTTTTTTTCTCTTATTATAAGTGTTGGTGGTTGGCCTTTTTTTTATAATCAAATTAGCATTTCCCAAAATAGACTTACTTTGAAATTATTTCTCTGTGAAATATATTATTTATCTATATATTCATCAATTAAATTATATGTACAAAAAAAATCAACTAATAAATTAACTATTTGTATAAAATATATATTAAAATATAAAATACATATTAAAAATAAATTAAATAATATATATTTATATATAAATATATAATAATTAATTTAATAACTAATTTTTGAAGGACGCATAAAATTTTATATATTCATATAGTATTTCATGTTGCTGCAAATTGTCGTCCATCGGTCAAACAAGAAAACCAATGGAAGAAAGCTATTTATTAATCCATTAAACAAAATAATTTATTTGACGATTGACGGTATATTAGAGAATTTGTTAGCTCTAAATATCCCTGTGCTAATTTAGGGTGTTAATTTTACTAATGAAGACCAAGCACTATGATATAAAAAACTATGACTTAATAATATTAAAAGCCTAAGGTCATCATCATGAATTAATAAAAAGGGCAACATCTATCATGCAATCCACTCCAATAATCAAAATCTAATGCTAGTATTCACTTCCATTTCACCCATTCATTTACGCTACTTAGCCTTTTATGCTCACCAAAAGTAGTTAGCATTTTAATTAGCACGGTTGCTAAAGGCGCCAGAGCGTTAAACGCACACTATCACAAAATATCAAGAAACAAAAAGAAGCAAACATAAAACTGTGGGAGAAAATTACCAGTAGATCAATATCAATAATAACGTTTTTCATAAGGTCGGTAGGAGGATCTTTAATTAACGTTTAACTGTTTAAGGCCCGTAAAATGGTGTTTTTCTTTTTCCAAAATAGAAGGAACTGCGTTTGTGATTCCATTACCTGATCCGCGCGTGACGTCACTTCATTTGAGGCACATAGAACTCAACTTGCGCACCCTCCATTTTCTCATTTGTTTTCGTTTCATCGAATCATCTTTTTGGTTCGTTCTCTCATCTCCCATCTTCTCCGCATGTTCTCGGAGCACCGGCTCCAACTAACGGAGCCCCGTTTCACATCTTAACCCAAGAAACTTTAATTAAGACAAATAACACACACTCTTATCCTTTCTTTAATTTTTCTTTTATCAGATCGCGAGAGATATTCACCCAACATGTCCAAACCTTGGGGCAATATCGGAAACTGGGCGGCGGAAGCTGAACGGGCCGAAGCGGAGGAGCGGGAGGCCGCCGCCGCTGCCGCCGCCAACCCGCAGGGCTTCCCAAGCCTCAAGGAGGCCGTTAACGCGAAGCCTAAGAAGAAGAAGATGACGCTATCGGAGTTCGCAACCTATACTTCCGGTGGCGGTGGTGCGTTGGAGTCCAAACGCTTGACGCAGGACGAGATGCTCAGTCTCCCGACGGGGCCGAAGGAGCGGTCCGCAGACGAAATGCAGTACAACCGGCTCGGCGGCGGGTTCTCATCCTACGGTCGCTCCGGTGGGTCTTCGATGGGTCGCTCCAGGGACCGCGAAGGGAACGGCGAGGGTTCCTGGGGCGGAGGGAGGAGATCGTTCGGCGGATTGGAAGATGAGCGCAGGGGTCCGAGTCCTAGGGTTTCAGATATCGACCAACCTTCCAGGGCTGACGAGGTGGATAACTGGGCCTCGGGGAAGAAATTGCCCTCGTCTTTCGATTCCGGCCGGCAGAATAGATATAGTTCTCTTGGCAGCGGCGGAGGCGGTGGTGGCATTGGTGGCGGAGGCGGAGGTAGTGGATTTGGTGGTAGCTCTAGAGCTGACGAGGTAGATAATTGGACATTTGGAAAGAAGCCTGTTCCCGCCAGATCTTCAACTTTTGGTTCCGGTTTTCGCGATTCTGGCGGGGAGCAAGATCGCTGGTCGAGGGGACCACCACGAGGGGAGCAGTCGGATCGCTGGTCGAGGGGACCAGTGCGCGAGGAGCGGCCAAAGTTGGTGTTGGAACCACCGAGAGGCGATGCTTCTGCCAATGAAGTACCGGTGGTGAAAAGTAATAAGCCGAACCCTTTCGGTGCGGCGAGGCCGAGGGAGGAAGTTTTGGCAGAGAAAGGAGTGGATTGGAAGAAGCTGGAAACAGATTTGGATGCGAAGAAGTCTACTAGTCGGCCTTCGAGTGCACACTCCAGTAGGCCTTCCAGCGCCCAATCCAACCGCTCTGAAAGTCTCGGGCCTGCTGAAGCTGTGGCAAAGCCCAAACCCAAGGTGAATCCTTTTGGGGACGCCAAACCCAGGGAGCTTTTGCTGAGGGAGCGAGGTATTGATTGGCGGAAGGTTGATCTTGATTTGGAGCATCGCGCTGTTGACAGGTTTGTGCTGCATTTCCCTTCTTTATATCTTGTTTGCCAGTGATCTTCATGCTATGATTTTCGTTAGCAATAGTTGATTGAGTGTGCATTTCAACACTGGCACTGGTGATGCGGTAATGGTTTCATTTTCTAGAACAGTGGACAGTGTTGCTCCATCTTTTGTGCCTTTTCATATTTTAATATGTTTTTCTGTCTTTTCCATGTCTTCATTCAAAATTGTAGTGTAAGTTTGTAATAGTTGCTAGCCTTTTCATCAGCTTTTGCTTTATTAGTGATAATGACAAACTTTTTGACAGGCTCTAAGGAATTTAAATTGTCATGTTTGGTGGTATGGAATTATGGATACACAGAAAATTGTTGGGAAGATAGTAGTGTTTCACTTCAGGTGGATTTCTTTTGGTCGAATGAGAGATTAGGGATTAGAGATTTTGGAATATCAAGGATAATCCAGCAACAGCTTTCAGTAGCAGCGTGTGGTTAAAGAACACTAACTCTTGCATGGAGAAGAATCATAGAAGTCCACGTAAGAGTGTAAATCAGATAGTGGATAATCCAATAACTTGAGATAGAGGGAGACCTTGAGAAACATTGCTTAAGCTATTAAAAGAGACCTAAAATTTAATAGTTTGAACAATAAACATGATTCATGATATATCAAATCGGCATTAATGAGACAATGTTTGTGTTTTTTGTGGTTCCGAAAAATAAATTCAATTTTAAAACATCAAATTGCCATTAATGAAGCAATGTGTGTGTTTTTACTTTTTATTGTTCTGAAAATAACCTTATGTTTAATACTCTTTTTGTCTTGTTTATAAACAATTTGGATCATTATACTTTACGTGAAAGACTATGATGTGGGGAAAACAAAGGTCATGTGACTTCTTTTTGGTGGGTTCTGTTATTTTTCGCTGGTTATATTTGTATCAAGCTTTAAGATGTGTAATAACTAGTATGGTTAAGCTTGAAAGAAAATATTGGGATTTAAGGCTTTTCTTTGGTCAGAGTATGCTAAGGTCATTTAGTGTTACTGGTAGTGGGGTTGACCTTGTAGAAGCAGTAACACTGCCTAATTATTGAAATAAATATAGAAGTATTGTATTAAGTTATTTAATCACCTCTATATATGAGTATTCAGTGCATTGTTAAGTCATCATTCGCACTCCTTTTTTGCCATAACTCTATTATTCCACAAATTACTAATAATTTTAGTTTTGAATCTTCTATACTGTTCTCACTGTTGGTTATCCATCTTGTCATGCATAAAATTGCTGTGAAGTTGGGTATAATGAATTAGATCGTGCTTTATTTGCAACTTATTGATCTATCAAATATACATGTTATGTTAACATCCTTGACTTCTTGAGGAACATTTCAGGCCTGAGACAGAGGAAGAAAAATTATTAAAAGAAGAAATTGATCGTTTGAGGAAGGAAGCTGAGAAAGAGTCTACTATAAATTCGAATAAAGAATCTTCAAATGAGACTGATGCAGAACAAAGCAGTACACAAGAAATATTATTGCAGAAAGAGAGGGAGCTTGAACATCTTATACGTGATTTGGATGACAAAGTTCGTTTTGGGCAGAAAGCTGTTGAAAGGCCAGGTTCATCGGCAGGAAGGTCTGTTGTTTATTCTGATAGGCCACATTCTCGATCAAGCTCAATCTCAATTGAGGATTCTAGAGGTGAGTCTGCAGACAGACCTCAATCCCGTGGCACAAGTGATACATGGGCGGGTCCTAATGATGACCAAAGATCGTATCGAGGAAGCAAGGACAGGAGAGGGTTTTTGAGCAGCAGAGACGTGAATAGGTGAGAATACACAGCTGCATTGCTCTCTCTCTCTCTCTCTCTCTCTCTCTCTCTCTCTCTCTCAAGACACAAGTACACATTTTCAGAATTCAGTCCTGCCACTCATGTTTGAATTTTGCATATTTTGTCTGTGACTTTCATTATTCATACATATATGCCTTGTACATTTTTGCTCTGGGCCCAAGAAGTGCTGATATTTGCCATCTTACAGGTCAAGGTCAAGAGAGAGATGGTGAACAGCAGTTTTGTGTGGATTAAGAGTTATCCTCAACTTTTGATCACCAGAAGCTGATACTATTTTGTCCTTTTACTTGCCTTTCTAATCGTTTTGTTCATTACTCCAGGAGTTGGAGCAACAATCATTGAGTACTGGCACTGAAACTTTTGCCTTGTCTATTGTTACATCTTGAAACGTTGTAAATTTGATTTTGCCCCCCTTCTGGTAATTTTTTGGGTGTCTGGTTGAAGGCAGATAGCCTGTAATTTTATTAGGACTTCATTTTATTGAAGATTATGAAACTTGCTAGTTAACCCCCCCCCCCCTTCCTTTTTCCCCCTCTCTCTTCCCCTTTTTTCCCTCCCATTCATTCAGTTTTTGCAAAATTGGTTTGTATGATCACGGAATTCAAGCAATTCCCAAGCGGTCTTGATGTCAGTTAGTATTTTGCGAGCAGTCTTTTTTATTCTACAGCGTGGTACAGTCTCCCGCGTCTGGTTCCACCATGAAAGCATGATAATTGCATCTCAATGCCAATAGCATTCGCCACAGCCCCGTCTGTCTATACACTAATGAGTTACCATTGTTTACCCGTGAGTTCCTGTACATGGTTGTCGTGGCGGTTGTATCACATATAGGATTTTGAACTTTGAAGTATGATATCTTAAAAGGTGATGACTAATATGAAGATTTAGAAATTGTCTTTCGCTAATGATGCTGATGCTGAGATAGAATTTAGAGAGTGTAACACATGTGGTCCGGTGAAATACATCTATACCTACATAATTTCCACCTCAAAAGTTAATCAAACGGTCGTGGACTTCTATCTTCAGCAGAAGACGATTTGGAAACTTTCGTTCGAGTAACCGCGGTCTTAAATTTTCTTTTTTTTTAAACAAAAAGTTCAATATAATAAAATAGAGCATAAAAAAAAAGTACCGATAAAATAAATTAATTTTTAATTATTTTGGTAATGTCATCAATAATCCAAAAGATTAAATATCACTCAATTTTTTGTAATTTCTAATAACTTGTTGATTACTTTTACAACACCTATTTTTTTAGAGTAAATATCTTTTTCGATCCTTGTCTTTTTTGAAAATTGACTAGCCGCATCCTAACCTTTAAAAATTGACGAATCAGTCCCTGTCTATTTGCTCCATTAGACACATTGATCCTTCCATGGTTCCCTCGCTTGAAACTGTAACGGTGAACAGGTAACTTGACATGTACACATCAGCTGAATTTGTTAGGAAAATTTGGCCCCTGCCTAGTCATCAAAACGTCGTCGTTTGAAGAAAAGGAGAGACGCGCATTTTACTGACCTTCTCCCCCTCTTCGAACCCTAACTCAAGTAGCAATCATGAGTGACGCAGAGCTATCCTCAACCGCTTAGACCCGTCGTGGTTGGAGGAAGGGTAGGATGGGTTCGAGTAATCCTAGTGGAGGGAAGAAGGTGAAGTTTCAACACTCTAAATGCAAGTGTGGAAGTTATGCAATCATGCAAGGATCTGCAACTGCCAAAAATCCAGACAGGATCTTCCTCGGTTGTTGTCATTATCGTGTAAGTGTTCCTCCATGTTTGATTATTGTAGTCAATTTGCCTTTGTGCTTGAACAAATAGTCTTCATGATAACTGCAATTGCAGACAGAACGACCTCACTGCAATTACTTCATGTGGCTGGATGAGTTGATTTTTTGTCATTTTGCATATGAGGAAGACATTGATGTAAATGAAAGAATGTTGATGCTAGAGAACAAGTTTGGGCAATTGGAGCACAATGTGGGTTTGGCAATTGAAGGAAATTCAAAGAAATGGAGTATTGGGTTTAGGGTCTATGTCATGGTAGCCATGTTGATTGTATTAGCAGTAGTGAAATACGTTGTACTCTAGGACATAGATTGTATGTTGTTGTAGTATGGGATGTATGGTTAATGTTAATATATGGAAAGTTTGCTTTTGGGTATGTAGTTACTATGTTCTATTTGGATGGATTGTGATTTTGTTGTTTTAATGATAATCTAATTTTGTGTAATAGTTACGGATCTATGAAATCCTAGACAGTGTGATTTATATCCAAAAGCAAAGGAATTTCATTTGTAATGCTATACACATAGGCATAGCTTAGTCTGCTGATGTATCAGCTGGAAACAAAAAAAATGTTTTGTTGAGCTAAATATTTACTCCCTAAACAAAAGGTCACTAGTAGTGTGCTACATACTTTAAGTCATTAAACAACAGGTCTAGTCTTTAATACATTGTGGATCCATAACAAAAAAATAAAATAAAATAAAATAAAAGACACCAATCCTATGCTGCTGTAACCATATGTATGAGTTGGTCATTTTATCGCTGGTGGCCTTAAGCAATATCTTCTCTTGGATACAGAAGGTTTTTCAGTCTTGGTGTGGGGACAAATTTGAAGGTTGGTGCAGTTCCTAAACCAGTCTCAGCCGTATTGTTCTGTTGTTTCGAACCTTGTGGTGTTTTGTTGCTACTCACATCCATTGTTTGCCTTGTTTCGGATTGTGCTCCATGGTTGACAGGGTTTGGGTTACTTGGCACTGAAGGTCCAGCATTGGCATCAATTCTCTAATGAAAAACACCAAAAATCATATTCATAATTGGAATAGAGGGCTAAAAATTTGTTACAGTGCATTAGTTGTTTGACAAATAAAAAAGATCTCTAGTTATAGTGGTTTTGGACAAAAAAAAAAGAAGTGTCTTTCAAGTAGGACTTCAGTCCATATCAGTTTTCTATCCAACAAAAAAACTAAATCTAGAATAGCAAAAAGGGGTACCACTGGGTCTAGGGGTGTCACAACCACGTTGTTGATTCCACTTGATTCAACTCCATCCAAAATTTGTGCAAAATAAATTATAAATTGAAGGACAAGTTTAGTTGTTACCTGTTAATTGCCAGACATTGCAGGCACAAGTTTGTCTCTGCAAGTTGACAGCAACCCTAGTTTGGTGTCTTTGCACTTCAAACAACACTCTGGCATCATCCTCAGCCCATTCTGCAGTCCATTTGTTGTTCTCTGGTATAACATACTCATCTAATCTTAATTGTTGAACTAGAGCCAACTTCCTAGTGCACCTGCCTAATCTGTGTTTATGCCCTGCCATCTTGCGCATAATGTAGCTCCTAAGCTCTTCGCACATACTTAAAATCGGTTTGCCCCTGTACTCGACAATTTTTGCGTTCCACACTTTGCACATGTTGTTCGTAATGTTGTCTGCCTTAGGGCCGTGACTAAAATATGCCTTGCTCCATGCAGCTGCTTCGAACTTGTTTAAATACTCATAGGCTGCATTGTTCACCTTTTTGATAAGCTCCATTGAGTTTCTGAAGTCTTTCATTGTTGTGCTCCGAGCAGCCTTCTAGACCAACCCCTTAGTATGCTTGTCTTTAAAATACTTGATGAAATTTTTCCATATGTGGAGCACACAATTTCTATGGTGTGCTTACAGCATAATGTCATGCAATGCATTAGCCAGTCCCTTTAAAAAGATACACACATTGCAAATTTAGATAAAACCATCCAAGCTAACATAATCAAACAGTTGAGAAGAGGAAACTTAATACCTTTTGTTGATCAGACATGAAGTTCCATCTATGCTTAGTGACTGGCCCGATATCATCTTGCAATATGTTCAAGAACTATCTCCAAGAGTCAGTGTTCTCAGATTCAACCACAATAAAGAATATAACAAAAAAGTGGTTGTTTGCGTCCTGTGCAACAGCAGATAGTAGGTGTCCACCAAAGTAGCCTTTTAGGAAACAACCGTCCAACCTAATCAGAGGCCAACAACCCGCCTTAAATCCCTTCTTACATGCGTCAAGAGATATGTATAACCTATTAAAAAGTGGACGCCCTTCTGATTGTGGGATTACATCAACCATTCCAGTAGACCCCGGATTGCTTATATGAATTTCATTCATATAGTTATGAAGCTTGCCATATTGTTCTCGCTCCTTACCAACTGTCTCCTCTCTAGCAGCCTTTAAAGCTCGAGTAATCATCTTGTAATTTACATGGACATTATAGTCCTGCTTCATATGCTCTAATGCCTCTTTTGGTGTCATAAGTGGTTGGGTTAGCAGCCTCTTAACCAGTTTGCTTGTGACCCAAGCTTTTGTTGCCATATTACTGCTCATATTTCTTCCACAGTTGTGCTCTCCATAGAGTGTCATAATCTGATAGCAAAGACTCTGGCTGTTATAGGAACAGAGCACAAGTCAAGGACAATCCTCCTCAGCACATTTAGCTCTAAGTCTCTTAGGTTCATTCTTCAAATATTGCAGCTCCTTACCCTCAAACACAAAATAGTCTTTCAATGCTTGCTTAAACTGCTTCATAGTAGTAAATTGCTGGCCTATCTGGAACTCAACCTCACCATACTCAGCTTCCTCACTAAAATCAGGATATCTTGGTCTATCCTCATCCTCTTCACTAGAAATGGGAGAGTTAAATGCCTCAGATTCATATTCATAGGGCTTGTCAATGTCTGAGTCCACATCTTCATTACTAGGATCTGAACTGGCCTATCCCTTGCCTCTGGAGTTGGATCCACCCCACCTGGCCCATTACCTGCTTTAGTGTTAAGCCCACTACTTGGCACATTACATCCTCCTTCTTGAGACAAGATATTTTCTGACTCTTTCAACATATCTTTTTGCCCTCTTCTTCTTAGTCCTAGGAGACAATTCCTTGTCATCAATACCACCAGGTGGCAAATTACTCTTTTTCTTAGGAGTATCTGGCTTTTCAACACTCCTCTTCTTAGCAGACTTGTGTTCCACATTCATTCCACCCTTTTTACTTTTGCTCACAGGCTTCTTCTTGGCCTTACCTTCTTCACCACTACTGCTACTACTGGATTCGAAACCAGGTGGAGGGGGTTTGTAGAGCTCATCTTCAATGGTCTCATATCCATCATCAGAAGAGGAAGAATCAACTTCAACAGCTTCATCCATTGTCCTGCCTCTAGCAACATAATTTGGCTTGCTAACATTGTGTTCAAAATAGATCACAAGCAAATTAGACTCCATATCCTCCATCTTTTTATCACACATCTGATTAATCTCCTTATCCCCCCTAAGAACATGCAATCCATATTCCAAGTCAGGGCAGTACCATCATACCAATAAACCTCTTTGTAGCTAGTATACCCTAAACCCGTAAACATTTCCACCAAGTCCTTGAAGTTAACATAGTCTATATCTAACAGAGGAAATGTCTCCACCTTTCCATCAAAGTAGTGCAACACTCCATTAGAATCCCTTTCGAACCAACCCTCATGGTGAAAAATAGGGACAATTTCATATGACATTGGCCAGAAGAAAAATGTGCAACACTTTTGATTAACTAATTACTATAATCATCCACACCAATCATAACCAATGACAGTGACTAAGGGTATCAAAAAAAGATTACAAAAACCCAAGTTTACAAATTACAACCAACTCAGAAAGTAGCGAACGAACTAAATCACACTAACCTTAGTAGCGCTGTCAACGGCTCTGTCAACAAAGCCTTCGCCACCTCCTCGCTGGAACTCTTAGTCAGCTTGAGTTGGAGGGAAACATTTCGCTTTCTTAGGGTTAGGATGTAATTTTGTGTTCGAAGTGGGGGTGATTTCCCTACTGAAGCTACATGTAAGGGGAGAAGGCCACTAAAACGCGCGTCTCTCCTTTCCTTCAAACGACGACATTTTGATAACTAGGTAGGGGCCAAATTGTCCTAACAAATTCAGTTGATGTGTACATGCCAGGTCACCTGCTCACCGTTACAGGTCAGCGTTTTCCATTGAGTTTCAAGTGAGGGAGCCACTGAAGGGTCGATGTGTCTAACGGAGCAAAATAGGGGCCGATTTGTCAATTTTTAAAAGTTAGGGTGCAGCTAGTCATTTTTCAAAAAGGACAGGGGCCGGAATGGGTATTTACTCTTTTTTTATTCCTGAAGATTCTGTCATTCCTTTTCAACCAAGTACTCTGAATGATAACAACAAAACCAAACCCACCAACATTTTATTAATTTGACTGCACGATTGACCCCTGAACCACGTAAACTTACGGTCATTCAGTTTTTATATCCACCAGTTCCATATCCTGTGTCCATGTTTTAAAGTCCTCTGCTGTTGCTACTAACACACTAGCGCCTTTTCTTTCTTCTAACCTCACAACCTCATTGAAAACACCCATGTAGCAAAGAGGAACTTGACATATTCTCGATAAAAAATTCAACTCTTCCCACACAGCAAACTTCTCCTCCCTTGTATGTGCACCATATACCAAGCAAATCGCATAATGAAAATTATTGTTTGTCAATTCTCCTTCTATACACAACCATCTCTCCCATTTGTAACAATTACTCAACCTAAACATCATATCATCCTACATTATAATAAACCTCCGAAAGCACCTTCCAATCCCACAAATTTCCAACTCACCGCATCATTATCCCAAAATTGCACTACATCAAACTTAGTAATCATCTCATTCTTTGTCTCTATCAATCCTAACATATTCACATTATTTTTAAACTTAAATTTTTTACCATTCTCCACTTTTCAAGACCCCCTAAACTCCTCACATTCCATGAATTAAAATTTTTTAAAAACTTTATTACACACCTTATTCCGATTTTTGGGATGACTCTTTCTTGCTTTCTCTTTCTGTTTTGCTTGCTTTCTTTTTTGTGCCAATACTTCATTTTGAGCTTGGAGAATAGCCATAATGTCCTCATCCTCATCATATAAAACAGCTCCTGATTCGATCATGGTTTCAGCCATATCTTTATTCCAACTTCCTCCGTACTCATCTTGATTAGTTTCATCGTTTGCATCCTGCTTTGAGTCCCCTAAATCTTCCAAGTTCCTTACTGCCCCTTCATCCTCCAACATAGTTTCCTCTACCACTGTATTCTCATCCTCTAAATGTCAATCATACACCGCATCATCCCTCATCAGGCATATGCCAATATGCTGCTTACCACACCCATCCATGCTAGCATGGATCTCATTAACTACACTTGGTGGAATGTTTCCATCCGCTGTGCTGTTCGGACAATTTTTCGCACCTCTGCCAATCTTCTTCCCGGCTTGATTTTGCTCGTTAGGTGCATTAGGGCTTCACGCTCCTCAATACCCTTCACGCCATCAAACTCAGCGCGGACATTATCACCTTCACCACCAACAGCTAACTTTTGTGCTGCTCACAGATCCGCCTTGTCTGCGTTGTTCAGCGTGGTATTGACCCCTTCATGAACTCCATCACCAGCCATGCCCCTCTTTTCACGGTCGCCTGCAACAACCAGCAATGAAGCCCTTTTAAAACACACAACGACGTACTCTCCGTCGCACCACACAGCCACTTCACTGCCACACCCCCACTAACATATTGGGCCTTATATCCGTTTATCCCCATATTACCAAGTTTTCGTTCTTTCAAAAATTGCTTCGTCACTGATTGTTTGAGATCCCATAGATTCAACACTCACCATAACTGTCGGATACACAAAAGAATTATCCATTTGTGTTTTCAAAAAATCCCTCGTGCCACTCATCCAAATCGTCAACGGCAATTACTTTTCTATCCTTGTCATGCTCTGCCTCTGCCTCCTTCCCGTAGCCCCTGCGGCATCATTACCACCGCATCCCATCCCAACTCCAACCGTTCTCTCTTCTAGTTCTTCACTTCCATGGTGTTTCAAGACAACTCTCCCTTTTCCGTTCACCTCAATATCCTTTTCTTTAATTTCAGTTTTCAATTAGGAGACTCCCTGTCATCTTCATCGTCCACAATGATTTTTTTTCGGACATCAATCCTCCTCCTAGGGCTTGAAGTGAGTCGAGTTAAGCGAGTTAGACCAAGTTCAAGCTCGGCTCACGAAAATTAAGCTTGACTCACGGTTCGACTCATTAACAATTGAGCCTATTTTGTAAGCTCAAACTCGGCTCAACGAAAACTCACGAGTTGACTCAAATAATAGGAACATAATCTATAATTCTATATCAATAAATTATAACTTATATAAATTAAAATATTAAAAAAATAAATTTAATATATTGTCTATTTATCATTATAAATTTTTTATTTATGTTNTATTTTACAATATATATATATATAATTATTAATACGCATATCCTATATGCATTTAATCTATACTTTTAATGTTATATATATAATCGAGTCAGTTCACGAGCTAATGAGTTGAGCTTATCCAAGCTCAAACTTGGCTCATTTAATTTATGAGCTCAAATCCAAACTCAAACTCGACTCCTTAATTTATGAGCTCAAATCTATACTTAACCTCGTCCACAAAAATCTCTCTACTCCTTAATCGCATTCCATTCATCTCCTTAAGGTAGCATTTGGTGGAGAGACAGAGATTGAAAGACTAAGACCGAGAGACAGAGACTAAGAGACAGAGACAGAAATAAATTTCAGTATTCTGTTTGGTGCAAAGTGAGAGACAGAAATGAAAATAAGAATGAAACTCTAATTTAATTTGTACAAAAGGTAAAATTGGAATTAATTAATTGAAATGAGGGTATTTTATGTATAAAATATTATTAAAGTTTCAGTTTCTATCTCTAAAAATTTCAGTCTCCTGTGTCCTCACTTTTTGGAGGTACTAAAATACTGAAATTTTAGGGGCAGAGACAGAAATTTTAGTATCAGTCTCTGAGTCAACAAACATGATACTGAGTTTCAGTCTCTCAGTCTCTGTCCTACCTCAAAACAAACACTACCTAATGGCCTTTAGTATTCCTCTTTTTGTAATATACTTGATGGAAACAAATAGATGGATCTGACCATACCTCTTCTTACGTGTCAAAGAGATGTCATTTATCTTTCCTGTCCACTTGAATATATGAAACAATTTATTTTTCAAAATATTATCCAGTAAATTATCCACAAAAATTGTGAATGATTCGGTGCTTGTTTGGGTACTATTTTTTGATAAAAATATATTTTTTCAATAATTTTTTTTATTTTTTAGTGTGTTTAACAAATTTTTAATAGTAAAAATACCAGCATATTTTTTTGAGAAGTTATAATTTATATTTTTTTAAAAGATTTTTTTCTTAAAAAAATGATATGTTTTACCTAATAAATAAATAAAAAAAGTATTTTTATATTATTACACCCAAACATAATTAATAGATAAAAAAATCTTTTGCATAAAATATCTAAACATAAATTACTTTTATTTTTTCATATGATTTAAAAAAATATAACTCAATTTTTTTTTTCATAAACTTACCCAAATAAACCCTCATTCTCTTGTCGGAAATACGCTTCTTAGTTCCAAATCTTTTCCAACATAGAGTTATCTAACTTTATCCCACCTTATATTATGGAATACGATGAATATGTACTTTCATATTCGAAATAAGAATCTCACCGTCATCTTAAAATTGTTTATGTCAATAGTTGTGTTCTGAACCGAGTCTAAGTCCACAAAAAGAATAAACGACTTATGTAAGCCGAAGACATAAAGTCCTAAGGTTCATATGGATTGAATTTTGTAACTCAAGAGATCTTGAGAAAGTTACACGAATCAAGACAATTAATGGAAAATGTATAAATTCATTAAAACGGTTATTTGTGATACTGTAGAAATTTATATTTCATTAACAAACTAATGAAGGCATAAAGCAGTTATCTAGATATATTGATCCTATAAACAGAGCTAGACAAAAAAAGAGGTACACAATTTAAATCTACATCAATCATTACTAAATATCTGTCTATTCATTTAGGTATTGGTGTGTTTGTGTAAGTACCAACTCCAGTTCCTACACCAGAAAATGATGAGGCCAAGTTACCTAATTGGTATGTTTACGAAACTTACGAACAAGCTGGTGTTGTTTAAGAAAAGTACTAAAAAGAACGTAGTTGGTGTTGTTTAAGAAAAGTACTAAAAGAATGTTTTGAATTATTTGTTTATGAAAAAAAATCAATTTTTCACTGAAGAGTGAATTGTGTTTTCCAGGATTATAGAACAAAATTGATAACGACTTAATTCTCCCTGATGCCCTTAGCCACGTAGCTATTATAAGATCAGTTGCATAAATCCATTTTTCTAACTTGTTGTCAAGATGAAAGATCCAATTGATATGGTGCCAACTCTTTTTTATATTAAAAAAAAAGAGCAGATGATAAATAAATGTTCCAATGACCCTCAGGAATATTTTTCAATGATCAAACATGTGAAGACAATCAAGGGTATGGACCTCTTTGTGTGTGCTTTTGTTTGACTAAATAATTGATGAAGTCAACACAGCCCAGTGTGCGAATAATTGCATTTTTTACATTTGAAATTGGAGCTCACCGTTTTGATATGGATCCAGTGGGAGAGAAGAAATGGAGACATATTTTGTCATGGATTGCAATATCAATGACGCTCGTTGTTGCAGTTGTGGATGGTAGAGAGTGCAGTTTTCCAGCCATATTCAACTTAGGGGACTCCAATTCAGACACGGGTGGCCTCACAGCAGCTTTTGGACCTGCGCCGCCCCCCAATGGAATCACTTTTTTCCACTCCCCTGCTGGACGCTTCTCCGACGGTCGCCTCATCATTGATTTCATAGGTAACTATGATTCTCATTAATTACACTAATCCGTTATGTTTCTTTTCTTTTTCCTTTTTTCTCTTCTTTGTGTTGCCTCTGTGAAATAATAAGAGGATATGGATCGGATCACATGTTTTACTAGATTACAGTTGTCTGATCTAGATCTGACAATCTTGTCTTTTGTTAATCAGAATCTGTGCTGTTTTGTTCCATATTTCTCCAGCTCAAAGCTTTGATTTGCCTTATCTGAGTGCTTACCTGGACTCTGTCGGCTCAAACTTCACTCACGGAGTGAATTTCGCAACCGCCGGATCCACTGTCAGACGTCAGAATACCACGTTGTTTCAGAGTGGATATAGCCCCATCTCCCTTGATGTTCAGTCTGTGCAGCTCTCTGAATTCAAAGCAAGATCCAAACTGGCTCGCAAGCGAGGTGATTTGCAAACATTAAAGTGGTTAGTTTATTAACGGAACCATCTATTGTAATCTGACTCATGTTATAGGAAGCGTGTTTAGGGAATTGTTGCCCAAGGAGGAGTACTTTTCTGAGGCTTTATACACCTTTGACATTGGCCAAAATGATATCACTGCTGGCTACAAGCTAAATATGACCTCAGAGCAAGTGAAGGCATACGTACCTGATGTTTTGACCCAGTTCTCCAATGTCATAAGGAATGTGTATGAGGAAGGTGGAAGGTCGTTTTGGATCCACAACACAGGCCCACTCGGATGCCTACCTTACATGCTCGATCGCTATCCAGTGAGTTCAGATCAAATAGACAAATCTGGATGCGCGAAACCCTTCAACCAGGTTGCACAGTATTTTAACCGTAAATTGAAAGACACGGTTATGCAGCTGAGGAAGCAGCTGCCCGAGGCAGC
This sequence comes from Arachis duranensis, assembly GCF_000817695.3. Classification (NCBI taxonomy): domain Eukaryota; kingdom Viridiplantae; phylum Streptophyta; class Magnoliopsida; order Fabales; family Fabaceae; genus Arachis; species Arachis duranensis. Next base: position 129,131,284 of record NC_029774.3, read on the forward strand.
AATCACCTATGTTGACGTGTACAGAGTGAAGTACAGTCTCATAAGCAATGCCCAAAAATACGGTTTCAAGGATGGGGTGATAGCATGCTGTGGGGAGGGAGGGAAGTACAACTACAATAACGCTGCAAGATGTGGCGCCACCAAGGTCGAGAATGGAAAGAAGGTGCTGATCGCCAAGTCCTGCAAAGATCCAAGTGTCAGGATTATTTGGGATGGGATCCATTACACTGAAGCTGCCAATTACTGGATCTTCCAACAAATTGCCAATGGATCCTTTTCAGATCCACCCCTGCCTTTAAATATGGCTTGTAAATTTTGATCTTATTATTGTATGTGTACTAATCATTACCATGGACGTAGCTTTCATGGGATGATATGATATGTTAAAAGGAGAAACTTCGATAAGAATTGGCAAGTGCTGACAAACCGTACCAAATTGTAACTTTTGTGGCCACAAGTGGCTCATAAATGAAGTTTATTTTGCTTGCTTATCTAGAACCATAAATAATATCAAGTGTTGTGTGGTTATAACAATCAGCAACGGAAACTGCATCTGCAAAACACAAAAAAGCTTAGGAGAAGTAGCAAGGAGCACCCTAATCAAAATCCAAATGCCAGTCTCTGCCATAGCCACATCTTCTTTAACTACCACGCTATCCTCCCTCTGTAACTGTAACTGCAATAACAGTAACAGTAACCGTAGCCGATTATTCCGCAATTCTGTCTTCTTTCCTTCCTCCACTTCCCTCGCTAAACCCTCCTGCTGCTTCCTCCATACCACTCTTAATCCCAACACCACTAACCCTAATTCCGACTCCGACAACTCTCTCCGCCACCTCCTCCGCCATGACGTCCACGACTCCCATGACTCCCCCGCCACCGTTACTTCCGCCGCCGCCATCTCCGCCGCTATCCGCAAGGCTTCCACCTCGCCCGTTGAGTTTGCTCAGCGACTCGACAAGGACAACCGAAGCGGACTCCTCCTCCCCAGCCCCGACTTCCAGAGGCTCTGCCTTCAGCAGCTCCACCTCTTCCGCAGGATCGTCCCCGAAGCTGTTCTCTCGGTTCGTTCTCCCTTTTGCTATATTCACTTTCGGATTCAATGTTGGAAGAGATTACTGAATGATAATGTGTTTGTTTAGGTTTATGTAAGGCCAGCTGGAAGTTATGTGATGGATCAGTTGGAGCTACGGAGGGTTGCTCTCTACCCTGGAGATCCTCAGCCTGAGGAAGACGGCGCCGTTGTCATTCTTGTTGGTCATTTCAACATCCCTGCCGGCTTGCGCGCCACCGAGGCTGCACTTTCCAACTTGCAGGTTTCTTGCCTTATACTCATTATCATTCACTCTGCTTCTATTCATAATTATTATTAGGGTGCTCTTCATTGTTGTATGTGCGTGAATGTTATTTAATTGTAGGTTAAATTTGTTCCGGAATGTAATGCTGTGGTTCTTCCCATGGTGAAACATCCGTTTGTTGTTGGTTTCTTGGTTGCCGAGCTTCCTGTGTTGGAGGTGGAAAGGAGTGACCAGCCTCAAAGTGGTGCTCGTGATAGCCGAATCTCTGTTGAGGAAGCTTATTCTTTGCCTCCTTTTTTGGATATAGACAAGAAGTCGTGGGAAATTCAAACTCTTCGAGTCCAGGATGAGCCGGTTGGTATGTACAACTTCACTCCCGAACAACGATCGAATGCCATCAACATTTCACAATCTCTGGCCATGGCGTATGTAATGGATCAGGTTTGCATACTGTATCTTGCTCTTTTGAACATGACTCTAGCTCATTACTATTTGAATATGAAATGCTAGGATGTTCTTAAATTGCTTGTGCACTGCTGGAGTTGCCTTATTCCAATTTGCTAAACATATGCTACTTGAAAATATGATTTTTTTAAATAAGTTTAAAATCATTCATCAATTACTTTATTGAGTGAGACTGACTCTTAGGCGTTAGGCATGCAGTGTAACTGCCTCTGATTGATTTTTGCATTACTGTACAACTTTTTGTTCCTTTTACAGAAAGCAATGTTACTTCAGCAATCAACATGGCAAAATAATGTTAGGATGGGTGACCTGGTCGAGCAAGTATGAGTTATTATTGATTGTTACTTTATCATTATTTTCTTCCTATTTTGGCCTGTACTAACATTTCTTCCACTAAATTTCTAAACAGATTCGTGGTCCTCTATCGAGCATTCAAACCTTAAGTAAAATCCTGTCTACTCAAACAAAGAAAAGTCAGGTTTGTACTTTCTCTAATTATAGTTGATGGAAACGTTACACGTCCTATCTAAGCATGGTTATAGGATGCCAATAGTATGCTGAAATCTGTTCTATGAAAGAAAACTGTCTTTTAAATCAGTAATTTGGCAGATTTCATATGACATTGTTGAGGATATCCTGGTGCAAGGTGATCGACTAAGAGATGTTTTGGAGCAACTCCAAGACGCTGTCTATTTGACAAAGGTACTTCTCTCTGTAATTTCTATATGCTGATAACCTGTTAATTTAGCCTGGGATATCTTCAAACTTGACAATTTTACTGTCTCTTCCTCTATCATTTAGTAAAGCCTTATGCTTTCTTGTATTATTTCCCACAACAAAGGATCCAAGACTGGTTAAACATAATTTATTGCTCAATTGATCTATAAGAACACGAGCCTTCCTCTACATTGAGATTTTGACTTAGAGTTTGAGCATGTATGCCCTTTAAAATGATTCTTTCCTTATTTGAAATTTCTTTATATGTATATATTGTACTGAATGAAGATTTTTGTCCAATTTGCAGGCTAATATAGTACGATACAATGAAGAAGCAATCAAGAAAATGAATGGTTCAACTCACATACTTGCTGAGTCGTCAAAATCTCAATTATTAAATAGTTTTCCAAGGGATGGGTCAACAAATAAAATGAATAATGAGTCGCATTCTTTAGCTACTGCCCATGATATAGAGATGCCCCTTCCACCTTTGGCTCTAGCTCCATTACAACCAGGAATCAGGTAGGTTTAGTTGGTTGATTATTAATTTAATAATGCACGTGGTTCTTCACTTCTTTCGATGATGTTATGTTCTCTTCCTGTGTATATTTTTTTTCTTTTTGGTCCATTTGGTGTATATCCCCTTCAAGATGGAAATAAACCCATCAATAATATCTTGTATATTTAATTTAACTTCCTTATTTCTTTTGGTATTCTGTTTTTGGCCTTTAGATATTTATTTCTCTCCTTTTTACAATTGGTTTATTTCTGTTTTTCTTTTGCTTACGGTTTTCTGTTATGTCAGGAAGACCATGCAGTGTTTCTGAAGTATTGGCAGACCTGGTTGATGCTGTGAAACCTCTAGCCCAGAATCAAAAACGTGTAGTAGAACTAAATGAGCTCTCATCACATTTGCTAGCTGCTGTAGAAGAACCTGCTTTACGCCAGGCTTTCAGCAATCTTATCGAAGGTGCTTTATTACGCACACATGTCGGGGGAAAGGTTGAAATCGTGTCTACTGCTGCACCGGCAGGAGGTGCCCTTGTATTCATTGATGATGATGGGCCTGATATGCACTATATGGTAAACTACTGAATCTCTTCATTTTGAGTCCATTCATACTGGCTTCTAGTTCTATTCAAAAATTTTGTGTTGGTTGCGATCTTTTTTCTGTAGACACAAAGGCACTCACTCACACCATATGGACAAGAACTCTTGGCCGAAGACATGATTGAAGACAACATGACATGGAACTTTGTTGCTGGGCTGAGTGTTGCCCGTGAGATACTAGAGAGCTATGGGTGTGTGGTGCGTGTTATATCACCTCGAACCAAAGATGCTCCTCTTGGTGCTGGTGGAACTCGTGTAGAACTCTGGCTTCCCTCTGCAATTGAAAGCACTGATTTGAGCCTTGCATCCCAAGAGGTATAGCCTCTATCTGAAGTTCTACAGAATGCATTCGAAAAGATTCAGCATCAGGATCATGCTTCACAAAGTGGAATGAATTACAGTAAGAAAATAAGGGGTGGTACATATTATATTGGTAGTTCTTAAATGAATCAGTGATGTGTATTTGGTCCTGTGTATAGCTCGTAAACATCGTTGTGGTACATAGTTCAGTTCGTTGTGACTTTACTGTTAGCCATATACACAATAAACAATGTATTGCATAATAGAAAAGAAAACACTGGTTGTGGTTTGAGACCATGCGCCTCACACTTCAGCATTTGTACCGGATTTAAAGAATAGATGAACTTGTCTGAAGAATGATGATGAATTTGACAGCAGCCCTCCTGTGTTCAAGAGAAATTAGCTAATAATTAAATGAAATAATGATTTTTCGTGGATATATAAAAGTTTGCTTTTCAATTTTTTAGTACACACATATATATCAGTTCATGTAGGTTATAATATGAAAAAAAAAATTATTAATTGTGCATTTAATGGCATTTAATATACTAGTTATGGTTAAACTAATTAACATTTTGTTATGGTTATTATTATTATAACTAGTGGATTCATAGTCCAACATCCTCTTTTAATCTTGATCATATCTTTTCCCAGAAAAAAAAAAAAAAAACAGAATTCCTTTCTTGATTTTGAATGAGTTGAGTTGAATCTAAACATTTCTTTCCTATTAAGTTTTTTATATAATTTTTTTTCTACAAGTATTTTCCGATTCGCAGTAATTATAGTCATGTTTGAAAGAAGTGTCGGCATTTAAAATATTCGACTTTTCAACCAATTTTCAGTCCATGGTACTCATGGATTAGCCGCCTAATATTAGACAAAGTGACAAACCTCGTTGATTTTAAGCACCTCGCTACCAGGTTTCCCATATTTTCTACAACTTATTTCTCCTAAATAATTAATTTACCAAGTACCATTCATCATGAACAAATTAATATGCTGGTTAAATACTGATGTAAATATGTAACAAGTTAGAATATGCCGTTAACTAGGATTCCTTTTTTCTTTCTTTTTTGGGTTTCTCCTGTTATATATTTCCATATTAGCATAACTGACTCACTTACTTCACTACCATAAGATGAGCCGTAAAAAAGAAGAAAGGGATTAGGAATTGGTTGAGATTGAGAAGTCAGCTAACATTCATTCCCACCTAAATCCCTGCTTTGACAATTACACGAAACACCACCTCAACCTCACCCTATCTAATCTTTTTTATTTCCATGCACTTTTAAATATTATAAAAAATATTTAAATAATCTCTTTTACTTAATAATAAAAAGAAAATCAATTAAACTAAAAATTATCTTCTTACTTCACGAGACTTTTCCATTAAAAACAAGACCTGCTGCAACATTAGTATCAGGTAATTTAATTATAAATTCAAATTCAAATTGTTTTACCTATAAAACAAAAAAAAGGGAACCTTTTCAGAGCATGACTCGATAGTTATATGATTAATTATCATTATTATTTTATATTAATCACAATTAGAAGAAAGGGATTGTGATCCAGCATCTTAAAACACAACACAAAATCCCTGATTCATTTTTAAACTGTTTTATGCGTTTGGCAGTGATATATATAAACCCAAACCTGAGAGTGATAGACAAGAAGACACCAATCCCTTCAATTACTTTATATTTTCTGTGTCCTCAGCTGTAAATTCCCTCTTTAATTCGTTGTCTTTCACGTTCGTTCCTCCATTGTCAGTACCCACAGCTCTTTCTTTTTCTGCTCATACGCAGCAACTAAAACAAGTTAACTTCTTTATTCTGCCAGATCTTGCTTCCTGTGCTTGTAGGGCTCCTTCATTCCCAGGTATAACCACTTCTTTGGATTGATTTTACTGAGATGAACTGTTTGATCCTTGTTTTCTTTTTTTTTTTTTTTTTTTTGCAAAGGTGAAGTATATGCAGGGTCGGTATGGGTGTTGTTTTTTGTGGCCAGAGGTTCTCGAAGGTTCTTTCTACGAGAGATTAGGATTGTTATCTGTTATACCTTATAATGATTGAATCTAACTTGACTTTTGCCGGTTTTTTTAGTTGGAAGTGGGAATTTGTTTTTTGTTTCCTAGGTTTATGGGGATTTGAGTTTTTTTTAATCTTTAATTTTATTTGAATCTTTCAATGACGATTCCTTTAATTAAGGGAAGTGCCACATGGTTGCGTAAGTTACTGGGTGATTCTGTTCTGGGGAGAAGACGCATGCTTTTAGTTGGTAGTGGTTTATTTGTATCAATAATTTGGGCTGTGGAAGCGGGATATTTTCATAATAGAAGCTTTTAAGGAGATTAAGTTGAGTTGGAATTATGGGGATATATAGAAAAGAAGTTGCCGATGGCTTTAGCTATGTTGAGTTAGGAATTTAGGTAAAATGCTATTCTGGTGGATGGGTGATGATAAAATCTAAGGAGCAGCTACAAAGAAAGCACCCTCATTCGGTGGAAAGGCCAGCGAGGGCTATTTTCCATCAATGGGTGCATGGAATCTCTAGTGACTAAGAAATTGGCATCTGGATGATCCGAGGTGGATGGTGGGATTGGTTGTGGCTGGATCAAATTCATGTGAGGGTTGAGAAAAAACTTCTCCTTAGAGCCACAAGTAGCAGGAAAGTAAGTTTTTGCAGTGGATGAAGTTGTAACATCCAAGAGGAAACAAGAACCACACTAAGGTAGTGGAGTACAGTTAAGGGAACTTTTGGGAACTTGCAGCATAATAGTAGCAACGCAGGCTGTGGCATGGGAGTGGCAGTGCAGTGATTACATGTTGTAGTTATGGTTCAGACAGTAATGAGGAAATGAGAAGCTCCTTACTTGATGTTTGATTGATATGATGTGTTGGCTACAAAGCACTAATTCCTATTTCTACTTCTAATCTAGGTCAAGTATTAGTGTAATACAAATATTAGAAGCCCAACCTAGTCAGATTACTAATATTACCACTGTGTTCTAGACTTCTAGTGCACCAAGGTGTCGTAGTTTTCCAACTGGGATATTCAGAGAGTATTGTTTTTGGTCTTTTTCCCACATACTGGTGTATTTTCTCCTTTAGTTCTTTTAAACCATCGTGGGTTGCACTTATTAACACGTTTAGCACTTCCTTGTACATTCTGCAGGGCTTTTTTTGTTTAACTCATCTTTGCTTCTCCTTCTGGGGATAAATCCACTTGATAGATGTTCAGTTCTTACAAGCAAACAGTCAGAAAAGCTTGGATATAATGGGGATCACTTCTCGCAGGTCTCTTCTTTGAAGATAACTAACTTTGCTGTTCTGTCTTTTTTTTTTTCTTTCCCTTCCTTTTTTTTAAAGGATTTTTTGTATCTAATGTCAAAAATCTATACATGACATTTGCGTACTATTGACTGCAGTTCTACAAATAGAAAACCAAGTGAAGGCATGAGACTCATTGTGACAACTTTTGTTGGAACATTTATTGGCTTCTTTATAGGAGTATCATTTACAGCATTGTCAACTAAGGTGCAGATTGAGTATCTTCTTCGTCTTTTTGAGAAACATTGTATCTGAGTGAATTTTATTGATAATTTGATGTATTACAACTTTTCGGACTCTAACAATGCTTAACGCTTGCAGTTGAATCTCCCATCGAGCTTGCTCCCCTCCATCGATGTTCCTTTTGCTGAAGAGAACACAGGTGGCAATGTGCGGTCTTTTATGAAGAGTAACCACAATAAATCACAATATCAGTTATTAAATGATACAATGAAGGTACACATCTCACCTTATCAGATTTGGAAAGAATGTTAAAGGTACTGGGTTTGCAAAGATCCAAGAAATGCAGTAAGCCTTGATTAGAGTTAATTTATGCATGAAAATCCTTATGGTTTTTAGAAGTTTGCCTAAAAGAGTTGTAGCATGTAGGATCTTAGATTAAGTAATCTGAAATGATGTAGCAGAATAATGGATAAAAATGGCAGGTTTTCCTTCAATCTATATCTTCAAACTTCAGTGTGTTTCTTCCTTTTTTTTTAATGCTTTTGAGCATGATCATGTATTTTTTTTTTTTCATATTGGGGGAGAATTGTTTTCCAAGGTTAAATATAATCATTGTTGCATATTTTCATTTTCATCTTTCTCTGCAGATTTGGGTTCCATCAAATCCCAGAGGTGCTGAAAGATTACCTCCTTCAATTATCGAGGCTGAGTCAGACTTGTATTTCCGCAGATTGTGGGGTCTGCCCAGTGAGGTGTGTATAAAAGTGAACCAAGCGATACATAGTTTCTGCTATCATGGAAATAATGTGTAGTAAAGTTCTTTCACAAGATCATTTGCTTGACTTTTATAAGGGAAACTTGCTCTAAAACACCAAATCCAATTTCATATTAACTTATGTGGCTTCCATTTTGCACTTTTCTTCTAGTTCTGTTTTCTTCTTATATTGTTAGGCTAATATTGTCTTCGAATGCTGGGGCCTTTTGTGTTTTCTTGGTGATGGGTTATACAGCGGATCTGATTAAGTTGCCAATTACAGGATTTAACTTCTAAGCCAAAGTACCTCGTGACCTTTACTGTTGGTTATGATCAGAAATGGAATATTAATGCAGCTGTTAAAAAGGTTATCTCTTGTTTCCTTTTTTCTGTCCTCTCACTGCAGATATTTGTGTAATTTGTCTTTAAACTAGATCTGTCACTTTGAACAGTTTTCAGATGATTTTACGATACTTCTATTTCATTATGATGGTCGAACAACTGAATGGGATGAATTTGAATGGTCAAAGAAAGCTATTCATGTTAGTGCCCGCAAGCAAACCAAATGGTAAGATAAATAACTTAGAACCCATTACTTGTAAGTTTTGGTTTAGTTTTCTTCATTGTGATTTCTAACGTTAATACTGTTTTCCCTCCTAGGTGGTATGCCAAGCGGTTTCTGCATCCTGATATTGTAGCACCATATGATTACATTTTTATATGGGATGAAGACTTGGGCGTTGAGCATTTTAATGCAGAAGAGTGAGTATTATGATTTATCTCTCTCTCTCTCTCTCTCTCTCTCTCTCTCACACACACACACACACACACAGTGAGAGTGACTTTTATTTTGATTTACTGATGAAGTTTGATATGCTTCTTCAATTTAACCGCAGATACATAAGACTGGTGAAAAAACACGGGTTGGAGATATCACAGCCTGGTTTGGAACCTAATAAAGGGTTGACATGGCAAATGACGAAAAGAAGAGGTGATCGTGAAGTTCACAAGTAATGATGAGAATCCTGTGCCATTTCTTTGGGTGTCTAAGTAAAAAGATAAGAATGTGTCTTAACTGTTTATTTATTTGATTCATATTAGAGAAACGGAGGAGAAACCAGGATGGTGCAGTGATCCTCATCTGCCTCCTTGTGCAGCGTAAGTATTATTGTCGCGCACTCTGCTGTCTGCTCCCTCCAAGCTGTTCCTCATTGTTTGATGCATGCAGGTTTGTTGAGATTATGGCTCCGGTGTTTTCACGGGATGCATGGCGCTGTGTGTGGCATATGATTCAGGTAGGAATGTTCACTATGTTTCTAAGCTATTCAATATTTGTTTTAAATACTTGATAGCGCATAATTCCAAATCTTTGCAATTCAGAATGACTTAGTCCATGGGTGGGGTCTCGATTTCGCCCTTAGAAGATGTGTTGAGGTGAGTCCATCCTCCCATTACTGAAACTCATTGAATAATCTTTTGATATATGACTAATGTACTAAGATCCTGGCCATATGATATATAGCCTGCCCATGAGAAGATTGGAGTTGTTGATTCTCAGTGGATTATACATCAAAGTGTTCCCTCACTAGGGAATCAAGTAAGTGCCTTTCCATGATTCTTGTCGTAAAGCTCATCTTAATTCATTAAAACTGCAGCTGTAAGATGCTCATTTGTTTTCTTGTTTGTGTTTGGTTGGTAGGGAGAATCAAAAGATGGGAAAGCACCATGGATGGGGGTATGTCACTCATGTTGCATAAAATGGATGGATTTTGATACTATAACATCAGCCTAGTTAGTTAATGTGTTTTGTTGGTGGCAGGTGAGGGACAGGTGTAAAAAGGAATGGACGATGTTCCAAAGTCGGTTGGCGAATGCAGAAAGCGAATACTTCAAGGCTGTTGGGGTTGATATGTTCAGTAATTCCACCACTCCATAGGCCTAGAGGACACTCTATAAATGTATATCGCCCGCCATTCAACTTCGATTATCATCATATCATTCTTATTTTTATTTTAATTTTGAACACTTCTCATATAATTGGTTTTTAAGTTTTTGGCACTAGATGCTTGGGATCAGAATTTATAGATTATAGTCTAGCTAAGGATGAACCAATTCAATGTAGAGTTCTAATGCTAAAAGTGAGGGGAATACATGAAGGTAAATAATAGTTATGCTTTCGATTAACTCTTATAAAGTTCTTTTCAATATCTGCGCGTGGGCACTTGGAAATAATATATGCTTAACTTCGGTCAAAATTGAATTGGTCCAAAATCAGACTAATATAATCACAAGCGTCGTGGTGTTAGTGGTGGACAATGACGGGCACTACGATAGTTGGAATCGTACGTTAACCACTAATTTCATCAAACCTTTCATTGGAACAATGTGTCGTCAATGTAATATGTTATTTTTAGTTGGATTTAATGTAATATCGCCTAAATTCCAGGACTGTATTTGGAAGAGAGATAATAGATCGGGAGACAGGAAATTAAGAGACAAAGATTAAATTAAGTTTTTATATTGTGTTTTATATAAAATTTACATGACTGTTATGTTTCAGTAGCATATGTAATTAAAGATAATAAATANTAGTCTGTGTTCTTAATTTCTAAAAATAGTGAAAAGACTAAAATTTTATATTTTAAAATTAAAATTTTAATTTTAATCTCTAATATCTAATCTCTAAACACCAAATACAGTACTCAGTCTCAATTTTGAGTCCTAGTTTCAGTCCTAAAAATAAAAAGCTGCCTAATTTCATAGGAATTTATATATGCTATCCTTTTAGGGTAATAATTCTTCACTGGTACAAAAAAATTGATCTTGGACGATGACGCGGCCGAGTTTGTAGAATTATATAAGTAAACTTATGGTCAACTATACACTAGATTTGACCAAATTACGGAGACTGGGTTTCCAATGACACGTTGACTTGATACGTATAATACAAGGTTGCTGCTGCAGCAAAAAGCTTACTTCCATTGTACGATTTCAACAAAGAGAAGATGAATTGTATCTGCACCAAAAAAGAAGGGGTGATTTTTAGGCCACAAGTGACTTGTTAACTAATTTTAACAAATTTGTTGGGTTTTCATTTACCTGAAAGAAAGTTGACCAGGAATCCAGTATATTTTTGTGTTTTGAATTGTAATGAGGAGAAAGTGTCACGTGGTAGAGATATCATGTGATTAGCATTGCGTATCATTTTTTGTTTAAAGATAATAACTTGCGGAGGGATATTGGGGGATGAAGCATAAAGCACATGATCATACTGCTGCTTAGACCGCACTAAAAGTGAACATAGAATTCATCAAACAACAACGTTATTCAAATATGCCACTTTGGTTCTGGAATACTACTCAATCAAAGATATAGTAATACTCCCTTTCCATATCTTATACTTCTCTCTTCTTTTCTTTCTTATATGGATGAAAAAGTTACAAAAACTTTTATGTAATGGGGATCATTACTCGCACTCACAGGTCCAATCTTTGGAGTTTGATATATATTCTGATTTTTCAGCAACTCCCTTTCAAGTGACATTTGCATATTGTTTTGCTGCAGTTGTGCCAAGAGAAAACCAAGCGATAGTATGAGGATTATTGTGATCTTTTTCGTTGGAACTGCTCTAGGCTTAATTGTTGGAGTATCATTGCCAACACTGTCAATAACAAAGGTGCTGAATTTCATCATGTTGTTCTTTTTTATGCTTGAGTGAATTCATGTTGACCATTTTGTATTGTTGGATTATTTGTGCAGTTCAATCTTCCATCCATTAATCTCTCGTGTATTCAGCAAAAATTTACAGAAACCATATCATCACAAGACAAGTTACTAAATGATCCATCCAAGGTATGCATCCTTCATGCATATAACTTAGAACTTAGAAGTTGCTTTCTCTACAGTGATTTGAAGAGAGTTAAAATGAACTTTTATCAGATTTGGGTTCCAACAAATCCAAGAGGTGCAGAAAGATTAGCTCCTGGGATTGTCAAAGCAGAATCGGATTTCTTTCTGCGCAAATTATGGGGTCTTCCCAGTGAGGTGTGTATCTTGTGCTCACTGTTCAAGGCAGCTCTAACCAGAGAATTTAACCATTTTGTTGCCACTTTTAGGATTTCACCTCAAAGCCTAAATACCTTGTGACCTTCACTGTTGGGTATGAGCAGAGAATGAATATTGATGCAGCAGTGAAAAAGGTCTTCCCTTCTTTCTTTTCAAGTTAACACTACACAGGCTTGTGTCTTCTATGTGCCCTTGAACTATATATCTATGTTTATTCAACAGCTTTCAGAGAACTTCACAATTGTTCTATTCCATTATGATGGCCGAACAACTGAATGGGATGAGTTTGAATGGTCCAAACGGGCCATTCATATCAGTGTTCACAAACAAACCAAATGGTAAAGTAAAGCTCCTCTGCTTGTTCACATGTTTCGCTTGGATGATGATTCTTTGTTATAAGTATAGCCTATGCTGTTAAAGCTGTTTGTCAAGGTAAAATTGGCCTATTATTTACCCTGCTAGGTGGTATGCGAAGCGATTTCTGCATCCAGATATTGTGGCACCATATGAGTATATTTTCATGTGGGATGAAGACTTAGGTGTTGAACATTTTAATGCAGAGGAGTGAGTCTTATGAAAGTTTTAGTTTTGGTTCTATTAAGGAAGTTTCATATGCTGTCATTCTAATTCCAAAATCCAAATGCAGATACATAAAACTTGTGAGAAAGCATAAGTTGGAGATTTCACAGCCTGGTTTGGAACAAAGTAAAGGAGCGCCATGTTGGAATATGACAAAGAGAAGAGAAGGTCATGAAGTTCACAAGTAAGAACAATGGGGAAATCCTCACGGATTTTCTTGTCCAAGTATGTGTTTTGAGTAACTGTTTTCTGTTTCCTTAATTTCTTGTATTAGAGAAGCTCAGGAGAAACCAGGAAAGTGCAAGTACCCTCTTTTGCCTCCTTGTGCAGCGTAAGAGGAACATTTTGAATTTTCAAGTGTTGTTGTCTGTTCCTGTTTCTTTTCCTTTCATTATTATGTGATGCTGTCCATGTATGCATGCAGATTTGTAGAGATCATGGCTCCAGTGTTTTCGCGAGCTGCATGGCGCTGTGTGTGGCATATGATTCAGGTTCAGTGGTTTCCATTGATTAGTTTTGGTATCTTGCTTCCAATAATTAGTTATGAGTTTAACATAGTGAGACTGGGTTTTGCAGAATGAATTTGTGCATGGCTGGGGTCTTGATTTTGCTTTTAGAAAATGTGTTGAGGTAAGTGAATTACCTAATAATAATAATATTACTTCATTTGACATAACATTATACAACCATACTAGGTATACACAAAACATAAGTTACTAATTCAGTATCTATATTGGAATACAAAATACACATTAAAAATGAGTTTAACAACTCATACATTTATACACAAATATATAGTGACTGATTTTTAATACATAGATGCATTTTTGAACATGATAATACTAAAAGGGTGTGTATATGATGAAATATTAGCCTGCACATGAGAAGATTGGAGTTGTTGATGCTCAGTGGATTGTTCACCAAGGTGTTCCCTCATTAGGGAATCAGGTAATAATTTGATCCCATGAATGAATCTACTTCACTTTAATTTACACTCAATAAACTTGTGTGCTTGGTAGGGAGAAGCACAAGCTGGGAAAACTGCATGGCGAGCGGTATGTTTTATATATAATTAATGATTAACTTAACTGATCAAGAGGCTTAATTAATGATGATGATGATATTTTTATGGAGTTTGGGCAGGTGAAGGAAAGGTGTGGAATGGAATGGAGGATGTTCCAGGGCCGGTTGACAAATGCAGAGAGGTCATATTACAAATCCAAGGGAATTAATTATACCCATTTGCTCGTTCATAATTAGGGGGATCGGATCAACAATTTTTACATTTAATTGTTATTCTTTCATACATACATCATTGTGTAGTTGAAACTTGAGATTACATTACAATCTACAACAACATATTTGGACAGCAGAGTCAATAAGAGCCACTCTGTTAGTTCTGATATGCCTAATCTACATGAGAGGTTTCTCAAATAAAAAGAATAATGATATAATGCACAGTTTCTATTTGATTAGATAAGATTTTTAAGTTACTTCTTTCATGTCGTTAACGGTTTTTCCAAGAACAGAATACACATAAGGAGGTCCACAAATTTCATAGGGACTTATAGAGTTATATAATCACTTATTGGCTAATTCATGATTTCTAAACAATATTATTTATAACAAACTTGAAACTGCGCAAATTACAGCAAACCATATATACAAGAGAATGAGGGCTTTTATGATGCATTATTATTTAAGTGGAAAAAAAAAAGGTCATTATATACTCGATCGAGGTATTGATTATTCTAGCTAAAACATGGGCATGAGCCAATTTGATATACATCTTAAAAATGGAGCATAAAGATTGAAGGATGAGTTTTTTTTTTCACAAAACTTATTCATATACATCCCAAAATCTTGTATCCATTTTTAAGATGGTACACAAAAAAAGACAATATGCACATAAAGAAACCCTTACTTACAATAATACATAATTATTAATTAAAAGCACCCATTGACATGAGCTTGGCCAATTCCATTCTCTTGTGCTCATATTGAATGAAGGCATCAGCTTCTTGGTCAACGCTCCCAAAGGAATTACTATCTTCAAACCTGGGACGTTGGTACCTCTCTATGAAGTTGTCCTCATCATTCTTCTTTGGCTCACGAACCCTTCTTGTTGGGTATGCTTCTTCTATGGGATGCTCATAGATGGTGCTGAAACCCTTGTAATGATGGTGCACTGGTTGCTCTACGTTTTCAACGTAGGGTTCAACGTTCCACGATGAACCATAATGGTTCCTATTATGGTGTTTTTGGTTATGGTGGTATGCCATTCTTGTGTTATCAAGCAATGTTCTTGATTGTGTTTCATATACGCCTTATTTATAGTTTTATATATGCACGTGACTGATTGTTGATCATTAAAGAAATTAATAATGATAATAATCAAGATTATTCTATAATGCATGATAGATAAAACTGAATCTAGTTCTTCTATATCTCCCTTTAATATAGAGATTAAAGAGGAGAATTAAGGAACGGAAAGAAATATCTGAAAGTGATCAAAAGATGTTGTCATAATTCAAAGATTCGTAACAAAGCGCAGCCTTTCAATTTCAGTTTAACTTGTAACACTTTAATATGGAATTGGATTCGGTAACTGCACTTGTACAAATTGGTGATGGGCTATATATTATTGTAATATAATATGGTGAGTAATTCTACAAATTACTCCATCTCTTCCTCATGCATGCATCACTTCCATTATATTCCATGATTCAGTCCCATCATCAAATTATTTCAAGCATAATCCTGGCAGATTGAATAGTTTGTAGCTAGCCCCTCTGGAAAAAAAATATTCATGGTCCAAATAAGCATACGGTTCTAAAAGATAGAATAAAGAGAAATTTTGGTTTTTGTAAAGTCAAAAAAATTTATAACATATATATAATTATATCCCAACATTATCTAAAGTTTTGTATATTATCCTTTTGTAAAATATATATAAAAGTTTTCATATTCTTTTTTATATATATACTACTTTTGTTAAAAATATCTATAATTTAGAATAACGATATTTTGTATTTCTTTTTATACACATGGTGTTAAAGACAAATACTTTTATTTATGAAATTAAAAAGTGTATAAAAGAGATATACACAAAAAGGGATATAAATAATAGGCTTCAAATTTGAATATATCAAAGCTATGATATGCACTAGGTGTATTTTGTGTTTGTGTGACATGAGTTGGGAAAATATAAATTCTTTCATATTCTTAATTGTCTACTGATTAAAATGGCATACCGCTTATGGCGTAGCAATATTTTGTGTATGTGATTTGATGAATTGTTATTAAAAAATATTATTTGGATATTAAAATTAGTTATTATGTATTATTTAATTTATTTTTAATGTATATTTTATATTTTAATATGTATTTATATTAATAATTATTTTTTTTATAGATAATAGTGATATTTTATTCAATAGAGAAATAAATATAATGTCTAAAAGTCAGAACAAAAAAATAAAAAAAAAGATTCCTAAATATTCAAGAATAGGTGAAATTGTAAAAAGAAAATAACATTGAAAAATAGACGGGACAAAAATCTTAGAACACTATGTATAAGACAAAATAGATAGCTTTTAGTTCAATTTACGCGATGTTGCTAGTACTTTTTTTGGAAGCTCTTAGATATGCTCGAAGACTCGCCGACACCTCTCCTTCTAGATATTTCAAGCTATAATTAAAACCAGTCGATATCTTTGAGGGTTTGTTCATTGAAACTCAGTTTGTAACACCGAATTCTTCAAACCAATCGAACAAGGAACATCTATGATATGAAATGAGGTAAGTCAAATGACTCTTCTTCCACATTAGATTAGCATCTCCACAGAAAAATAGACTATGCATGAGTGATTTTGGAGTTGACTTGCAGATTGGACAAGTCGACGGAGTAAATGAAAATCACTAGTGGATGAGAAGTAGAACATGAAACTTACCATAGAGGATTTTCCACGCAAAAAACAAAATCTTGTGAGGAATTTTCAACTTTCATAAATGGCTCCAAACTGACCTCTATTGCATGAAATTCGGACAAAATTCAATAGAAATATGATAAAATTGGTAAGCAGTTATGCATCCTGATGTAACATCATATTTTTTTGCTCTATTCATTACCCATTGAATTATGTCTTCACTTTTTTCTAGGGTTATGGAGAGAATTTATTGAGCAATTTCTGAAGGAAAAAAATTTTAGATTAAGACTTGGTTCTACTATTTATTTGATAAAAAACAAGTCTTTCACTCATAATAGATAGTAACTATCTGATAGTGGCACCGTAGATGGTGGAACAATGAAGAAGTAAGAAAGAAGAAGCCATGATTTACTAAAGATTCAAATATTATCAGAACTTACTTTTTATCTAATGTCTTTCTCTATAATTCACTTTTCTTTAAGAATATTTTGTCGATTC
>NC_029774.3:129149175-129187173 GCF_000817695.3 Arachis duranensis
CATAATCGTACTAAAAGTTTGAGTGCTACTTACCTCTAAATCTTTTTATTATATACTATCTTTATTTAATATTGAACCTCAACTATAAATCCTACTCCTCTAAAAACTAAAAACAATAAATGACAAGGATAAAAATAAGATTTAACAACTCAATTTGTAAACATAATCTTCTCTACTCCTATAGCTCCGCACTAAACTCTATAGCTGAAAGGGGTGGAAATAGGGGATAAGAATTGAAAAGTTTTTAGTAGGATCGGAGTAGTTAGTTAACTCAGAATTATCTCAGCTCAGTTTAATTCACAACCCGGCATAAGGATCCAGAACAATAACCAGTCATAGAAGTTCAAATTAGCAAGTAATTAAAATCACAAACACACTCAAGCAATCATAAACAATTCACAACACCAAACCAAATACAAAATATGCAAACAAGGATGATGTCATTATGCATGCCTATTCCTATTGCAGGTAACGAGCTCATTTGTCGGTTTCGACCCGCATCCGACGCAATCCAACTCGCAAGTCGGATAAGACATTCCACCGACATAACCTCTGCAAGTTTCTACTTCTTGCAGGCGCTAATTCTCCAGCTGAATTATGTCGAATATGACATCTACAAGTACTTGCAGGCACTGATTCTCCAACTGAAGCATATGTCCCTTCTCTTAGAAGTCATTCCATATTTACGGGCATCCCCGCACAATCACAAAAAAAGCCTACGACTTATTAACATTTATCCTTCGGCACCTTAACCATACTATCGTCACCCTCTCGTGACTTTTCCATAATCACACGTGCCAATTTATCTTCTCTTTTTCTTTTAAAATCAAAACCATCTCTTTAATTTGTGACATTCACCAAAACCTTTAAAACAACTTCACTTAAACCTATTCTTCTTTCAAAAGATAAAAAAAATATTTATTAGTTAAACCCCTCAACAAGGCCTTTAGACTTTAGAGGAGCAACAACCAATCTCATTTTCTTAAATTTATTAGAAATCCTTAACAATCATTATTTTCTTAAATTGTATTAATTAAATAAAGTTTATAAATCAAATCAAAATCAAATCATACAAATCAAAAGTTCCGAACCAATTTCAAAACCAAAACCAATCCCAGTTTTATCTTTAAAAATAATTCTTTAACCTTTTTTAAGACGTCGCAAAACGAAATCATTTAATCAAAATTCAATTACTTTTAAAGTTCACTAAAACTCCTCCGAATGAAATTCTTAAGTCAAATTCAAAACAGAAGTCCTTTTCATATTTAAAAATCAACTTTAAAACATAATACTTTTCTTTAATAATTTAAAATTGAAACATAACTATTTTCTTAATAAATCAAAAATCCAATAATACAATTTCTCAAATCTAATCTTTTTCTAAATAATATTTCAAACAAAGCCTTAAATTTTATAACAAAATTTCGATAGCATCTCCCCTAAAACTCGGACTTTGCCATCCTTCTCAAGTCCCATCCAAACTATTTCTCAAACTCTTTCAAATCATTTTCAATAAATCTAAATCATTTCTAATATCAAAACATTTATAAAATCAAACCAATTAGAAATCCAACCGCTTCCAAAATCAAATCATTTTTATATCTCAAATCATCAATTCATCAATTCATTTCTTATTAAATCTTAACGTCATCATCAAATGATCTCACCAATTTCACTTGATCACTGACAACATTATTCCAGTCTCAATTTCATCAAAATAATTCGGTTATTGACTATACTTAAACTGACCGAACTCCAAATTAATCACAAATATCAATACATCACAAAAATTCAATATAAATCCAGTCAAATTTAATCAACAATCAATCCCAATATCAAATCACTTATTTAATACACATTTATTCATTAAAAATTTATCGAAATCCTACTTCCATATGAAATCAAAACAACGAAAATTTCAGAAAAATTTTTTGACTAAAGTGCCGAAAAAAAAAATTAGAAATCGTCTGTACCTTCTAAAACTTTAGTTGGCTGAATTTAAAGGGTAGAAAAATTATATTACTGTTAATTTCCACCGATCAAAAATAATACTAACATATAGAAAAAGAAAATACATACACTTTTATCGAATTAGATTTTTTATTAGAGTTACGGATCGTAAGAAATCAAACTCAAAAGATTTACGATGCCATGAAATTCTTTCTTTCTTTCTCACGGTTCTCTCTCGTCCTTATCACGAAGAATGTTTGGGTCATGCATTATGCATGAAGGAAAAAGAATGATTAATTTTTTTAAAAATAAAATTTCAACAAATATAATAATTTATAAATAATTTAATTATGTAATTTTAAAATACTTAAGATGTTACAATGATGGTGGTGGTAGTGACGGTGGTGGTGATATAAAGTAAGTTTACATGGTTTAGTTTAATTTAATTATTGTCTGATTCTCTTCAAGACATGCATACCAATTTATTCCCACTACCACATGATTGGAAAGACCGACAAAGTTTAATTATTCTTCTAATCCTATAAAAAAAATAATACTTGTCAAAATTTTATTTAATTTATTAATGCATATTTTTTTTTATCATTATTTTTTATTTTTATTTTATCCACAACTATATAATATTATTAAATCATTAATTATAATAGAATATTTAAAAAAATAATATTCTTTCTTTTAATTTATGTAAAAATAAAATATTATTTTAGTCTCCAACATTTGAATTAAATTTTAATTTGGTTCTCACTATTTCAAACATTTTATTTCAATTTAAAAAACTTTCAAAGACTATATTTCAATTCCAAAAAAAATTAAACGGGCTCAATATTGTTTCATTGTTAAATTTGACATAAAAATTCACATATTGAAAAGTTAATAACGTTCAATTTCAGTATGTAAGTAAAATTAATCTATTAACAATTACCATTGTAAAAGTTTTTTCTTTAATCTTAGAGTATTGATGATTGATTATTAGAATCTAAAATTTTGTACCCCACAAAATTGAGAAGAAGAAGTATTATAAGAAGATTTTTATTATGTTTCTCTATTACATAGAAGAAAATATGACTTAACTAATAAAATTATTAATATTTAGGTAATTTATATCACTTACTCAGTTAATTATTCATGTCAAATTTAACGGTATAATAATATTAAGCTTTAGTTTAGTAAAGTTTTTACTTTTTAAAAATTATAGCATCTGTATTTGGTAAATTAAATTAAAAATTATTTTTAATAAACATAAGCAACAACAAGTGTGTTCGGTAAAATAATTTTTAAAATTTAAAAATATTATAATAGACGTTAATGTATATAAGAATTAAATTTGAATATTAATTAATGTACAAGGTTATATTAGATTTTTTAATTTTGATAAGTATAAGCTAACTTTGAACAATTCTCCCTTAGATACTTTCAAAAATATCCCTAATTTTTAAAAGCTATAAACAATTAAACATAAATACATGAACTTTTTATTTATCAAATACAAAAATATAATACTTATATTTTTAAAAAGCACAAATACCTCTATGAAAAACTTTACTTAAATCCATTTAAAATTTTTTGAAATAAAAATAAAATAATTAAAAATATTAAAAATTAAATTAAAATTTAGTTCAAACGTTAAAAATGAACGTAATACTTTACTCTTCTATATATTAGATTCAAAATATTCACTGATTAAGAAGTTGAATTTAAAATTCTTAAATTCAAGTAAGTCTATCTATTTTGTGTACATATAGTCCCAAATTATACTTCTTAATTTAGGGACAGATTCAAACGCATCGCATTCCTTATCAAATGAAAAAAAATCATAAATGTTTTGTCCTCCTATTTAAATTCCCAGTCTCTTAAAGTTCATCATTTATGATATATTGTTATTTTTTTAATCAATTTTCCGATCAAATATTTAATTTCTACCAAAAAATTTTAATTTACTCAATATAGTTTCAACATATAACAATAATTTATGTATTATCGTATTAATAAACTATCCAATTTTTCAATTGCATCTTAAAAATCTAAAAACAAAACTATACAATTAAATCATAGTATTGATATTGTATCAAATTAATTATTTTTAAAATAATTAAAGCATAAAAAATAAATAACTCGTTTTGTGAACATTTTAAATAAATTTTAGTCAAGAATATAGGTAGTATTTTCTTACCTGCTTTTGGCACTTAGCTTATGGTAATATATACTTGGATACAGTAATATTTTTCTCATAACACTATCCTAGTTTACTTCTTCTCCTCCTTCAATCATAATATTTTTCACCAACCATCACCCATCAGTATAGTAAACTCTAAATTGCAGATAACCTAACAGTAGATAGAGTGGTGTTTTAATCTTTTTCAAAATAAGAAACGAACAAAAAGAAAATGTAAAAAAAAAAAATAAAACAAAGAAGATTGGAGTATAGCGATGGTTAAGAGGCATGTGGCATGTGGTGGGTGGGATCTGCACTTCTGGACTCACCACTTAACAGCGTTTGTTTTGACGAAAACTCCAGATTATTATTAGGTGGAACACTTTTACAACTTAGCTACCAATGTAGCAATTCTTCAATCTTCTTCCTTTCTTAAAGTGGAATTTATCAAAGGATTTTTTCATTAGTCGTGTCATATGATAATATATAAGTCAATATAAGAAATTTAACTAATCAAATATGTCTTCTCTCTTTTCCTTTTTTCTTTTTATGAATAAGAAAGAGTGAAAATAAAATTACTTATACCTATTGATTAAAATATTATTAATTACCTAATTTTTTAAAAATTATTACGTACTACACTAAAAATTAACTATCAAATTATTCATAATGTATTTATGTATAAATACATAATTTTTAATTTATTTTTAATATATATTTTATATAAATAAATAATTTAATAATTGATTTTTTGTGTATATTATTTTTTTATTATTGATTTGTTGTAGTTATAATATTCTCTGTTTTTAAATATCTACTTTTAAATGTTCACTTGTATTAAGGAAAGAATTATTGGAATGTGTTAGTTGCAAAAAATTAAAAATAAATTGTTTTATCCATTTTTTTCTCTAATAAGAGGTGTGGCAGAAAAATGTAATATTATATTAATTCCTTAGCTAGTTACTAAATTATAAAAAGTTAACATTTTAAATTAGCAGAAAAATGTAATATTATATTAATTCCTTAGCTAGTTACTAAATTATAAAAAGTTAACATTTTAAATTAGACACTTGTTTTAATGCAGAAGTATATGTTTAGCCCTCGTATTTTCAAGTTGATATCATATTAGTTTGGTTAGAGAGAGAATTATTATTTAGGAAAAGTATAGGGTACTAACATATTATCTGCCAACTTCTGCCAACTTTTATTTATATTTGTATTTTTTGGAAGTGTATTCATATATGTGTCTAATAATTAATATATTTCAAATATATATATAAAGAGACACATCCAGAAAATATATCTATAAAGACACTTCTATTAAACACAGTTATAAAAAAGACATTTTTATTAGACACATCCACGAACACACTTCTATGAAACACAATTATAAATAAGAGTTGGTAGAAGTTGACAGATATATTGTTGGTAACGTAGCGGAACCGTATTATTTATTAGTGATGAGTAAATATCTAATTCGATCTTTATTTATTTTTATAAAAGATAAAGTGATTTTTGTCTAAAAAAAGAGAAATTCTCAACTTTTTTATTTTGAGATAATACGATTTATCTGTTAAAAAATTCGTTAAATAATAACAGAAATTAGTTTTGTGGAGATTTTATTTATTTTTTATGAGATTTTAAACTCCCACAATAATAACAAAAATTAATTTTGTGGATATTTTATTTGTATTTTGTGGAGTTTTAAATTCCCATAAACTACTAATAAATTTATTTTTGAAAATTTTCTCTAGGTGATTAAGTGAAAAAAGATCATTGATGAAAATAATATCGCAAGAAAAAAAGTAATTGTAGTACAAATATCTTTTAAAGGAAAAAATAATATTGAATAAGAAATGAAAGGAAAGAACATTAATATTGATAATATTAGTATTGGTGATGATAACAGTAGAGGAGATAACGATGAGTCGATGATAATAAAGTATAATTACACAATAGAAATAATAGAGGTAGAAGTAAATAATGATGACGATGAAAAATATAACAGTAGTAATAGTCATAATTAGGGCGAAAGCTAGTGCACTCCAGGTAAAATAGAGAGTGCAGTACTCTTTAAAAATTAATTTACTATCAAAAGTTATCAGGTAAATTAAATTTATTTATTATTGTTATTATTATTTTTTTGTCATGGTCTGAATAAACAAATTGACACTGACAAAAAAACTAATTCCACAGGGCCACCTTTACACCACAAAAGTACTCGGAAAATAACATTATTCTGTAAATAACTCCGGTCTCTATTAAGATACCATAATTCTCAGATGACGACGCAATCAAAGCACAAAATACATGGCAATTACAACAAGTCCATTATTTTTTATTTCAAATTATCCTCGACGTGTACGTAATAGAATGAAAAATTAAAATACAATTATATTTAAACAATGATTTGTATTACTTTTTTATTAATTTATTCAAAAAATAATTAAACTTTAAAGTTAATTGATATAAAATCAGCTCTGGAGTCTGTCCCAACTATAACTTTCTAGTCCCAACTCTCGTGTGGTAGTTAAAGCATAGATAGTATATACCTCAAATCTTTGTCTAGAACGCAATACAGTAAATTTGTCACAAAGCCAGCTAGGGATGGCAATACCACCTGAACCCGCGGGTAATTATCCGCCCCGCACCGGGACGGATTTTTAGTGGAGCGGGTTTTTGGAGAGGCAGGGTAGGGCGGGGCTGGGTTTAGGTAATACCCGCCCCGCTATATATATAATATATATAATTTTAATATATAATATGCATAATACATGTAAAATAATTAGTAAATGATTAATAATATTGTATCATATTTAAATTTTTACTTTAATTTATGTTATGTATGTGATGATGGTTATATAAATTTTGAAATTTAATTTTATTTATTGAATTTTAATAATTATAGGGGCGGAATAAACACCCGCAGAAGTAGGTTAGAATTCAATATTTTACTATCCGTAGATAAAAACGAGACGAATTTTACACAAATTATTGTACAACGAGACAGAGTTGAATAGAGCAAAAATCTATTCCTATCTGCCCCATTACTACCCTAACCACGTATATGTGTTTACATTTCAGAAACTTTTAAGATGATAAATGATAACCGTACAAAAAATTTTTAATAATATACCATTAGATTTAGCGATATCTAAACAGTGAATTTTAGTATATCAATGCTATTGTGATTATGCAAATATTTTTGGGCAATTTACGTTTTTAAATTGTTTCAACCCCAAATTTACGCAAATGCATTGTTTCAAAAATGGTTACGCAATTACGTTGTTTCACTATATTATATAAACCGCTACTTGCAGTAGCGTTTTATAATTGCACAGAAATCGCTAGAGTATGCAGCGGATTCTGTTCAAAAAGTGCAGCATGGAAACCGCGGCAGCCCATCGCGGTTTATGTTTGAGAGAAGTTGGTCATCAGCAGCGGTTTATGTGCGTGGGGATGTGTGCGTAAACCGCTAGAGGTTATAGCGGTTTACGTTAAGTATGCATGACTATATAAACCGCTGAGCCAGCCGCGGATTATGCAATTGGAGGTTGGGAGAGAAAATTCTAGAGAGAGGAAATTCTAGAGAGAGGTCAGAGCAAGTTGAGAGGGAGTCCGAGGTATTTGAGCTGCGACTTCCGGCGGGATATCATGGCAGAAGACAGAAGGAGCATGTACTGACTGAACGGTGTTGCGCATGTTGCCGGTTCCATTGGTGACGAGGTTAGTTAATTATTTTGGTATTTTTTTAGGCTTAGCAATTTTTTAGCTAGAAAAAATGATATGAACGCAAGCATATACGAATTTTATAGATTAGTCCCTTTTAGTTTTAAAAATAGTACGAAGGTTAGAATATAAAGAATTTTTTTTTTTGGAATTTTATTGTTTAAGATTTGTAATACTTTTATAATTGTGGGTGTTATCTAATAAGTTAAGTTTGTTGTCATTTGTGCTATTGTAGTAAGTATTTTACAAATTAATTTCGCTGGTTTATTGACTACTTATAGGTTTTAGGGATTAATTTGTTTACCAGTCAAAAATTTGTTGACATTTTTAAGATATGTGTTATTATTAGATAGGGAATTTCTTTATGAATTGGAGAATTTAATTGTATCCTGCATTTATTGTGCTGTTTTTTGCAGCCCACTAGGTGTATATACAGTGTGAGACGGCAACAGAATATGCTCATGCATGATAGGATCATCCTGTATTTAGAGAGGACTGGATTGTACCATTTGGCCAGGCTAAACAGCCATTGGTTCTGGTTGGATGAGCCATTGGTTAGTGCGTTCGTTGAGAGGTGGCGTCCTGAGACGCACACGTTCCACATGCCTTTTGGAGAGTGCACAGTGACATTGCAGGACGTGGCTTTTCAGCTTGGGTTGCCTGTCGATGGGGAGGCTGTGAGTGGTTGCCTTGGTGAGTTTGATACATACATTGAGGGTGGTCGACCAGCCTGGAAGTGGTTTTTGGACTCAGTATTTTCCCCCTCCACTAGTGCAAACGCAACAGAAAAAATATTCGAATTCCCATCCTGAGCAATCGCCAACAACAAGGTCCCTCCATACTTACCATAGAGGTGTGTCCCATCGATACTGACGAGTGGCTTACAGTGGCAGAATGCCTCAACACATGGAGGGAATGTCCAAAACATGCGATGAAAGTAGACTCTATCTTCATCAACCTGGTCACCCACTATAACCGGGGAGGTCTTCAACAGGGAAATGGAACCGTCCATGGTGGATGTCACCCCAAGGATCCATCGGGGCAGATCCGCATATGACTCCTCCCAATCGCCGTAGATCTGTGCTACTGCCTTCTGCTTTGCCAACCACACTTTCCGATAACTTGGCTTGAAACCATATGTTGCCTCTGTTGCCTCTTGCAACACCTTAATCGATACCGACGCATCAGCTCTAACTAATGGAAAGATTCTTGCACAAATCACATGATAATCAAGCTGCCTGTGGTCGCTCGAAATCGATGTGGCCATACACGTGTGTGGTCCGTTGTACCTCCTAACTTCTCATGTGCTCTTCCTTTTTCGCATGACTATCCGGATCAACCACGTGCATCCGTTACCGAACTCCTTGCATCTCCCTTGGTATTTTAGACTGTCTGACTTCATAACCCTGTACTCAACTCCACGCCGAATGCTGTAATCTTTCACGCTCAGCACAGCTTCCTCCTTACTCTGGAACGATTGGCCAATCTGAAATTCAGTCAAACCTGTCCCATCATGCATACCCTGTCCATCGAATGTTGCCTCAACATTCTGGTGTTGACCGATGGCCTCCAAGTTCAAAGACGATAGGTGCGGAGGGTACTCTTGTGTTCCAGAACCGGAACCTCCATGGGCTGCACCTATTGGTATATCATCTTCACTGTCCCCACCAATATCGAGCGGCTCCTCATCGGAATCATCATCACAAAGCGCATTCTCAACTCGATCCGGTCCAACCTCAAACTCAACCTCAGCACGTTCTGGCTCGGGAGGTAGAACTACCGCTGCTACCACAGGCAGTGATGTCGATGCACCGCCCCGTGTGGTTGACTGAGGACCCGGTGCCGATGCTCCAGAGCTATCCACACGATCTTCCAACTTCGCAAACATCTCAGGTATCCTCACCTCTGAAAAACTACGCCTGCAGTGAAACAAGACTTGCAGGTCTTCATCCGACTCTATCATAAAGGTCTCAAACCACACACCGGTTGACACAACGGTAATGGGAATCTTGTAAAATAACTGTTTAACCTGCTTCGTACCACAGGTACCGAGCTTCTGTAGTATGCTGAGCTTAATCTCTGCCAATATACTTGAAGATCGAATAAAAATACTAACCGGTTCTCTATCTGTGAATTTCACACCGTGGCGTTTGCTTTTTTGAATTTGTCCAGAGTAATGGACCAAAGCCACAAAACTATCCTCCCCATCCATTTGTGAATAACACTCTCTCTCTCCACATTTGGCCCCTCCATGGTTTATATAGAGAACCCAATGACACAGAATACACGTAAACCACTATGGCCACCAGCGGTTTACGCACGCATTTCAACAAACATAAACTGCTGCTGGCAGCAGCGGTTTATGAAGAACCATAAATAAATAGAATCCGCTGCAAGCTCTAGCAGTTTCTGTACAATTATAAACCGCTACTGTAACGGTTTATATAATATAGTGAAACAACGTAATTGCGTAACCATTTTTAAAACAATGTATTTGCGTAAATTTGGGGTTGAAACAATTTAAAAACGTAAATTGTCCAATATTTTTTTAACAACCTTTTTAAAAAATATTATTTAACGATAAAAAGTATTATTTTAATTTTAGTAATATATTTTAAAACGCTATAGGCACTATAATTAGTGTCAACACCGTAGCGTAATCAACAAAAAAAAAAAAAAACATAGAATGACCCTTTTAGATTTGGTCAAAGGAATAACAAGCTCAAATAATATTAGCTCCTCTTTGAAAAAAATGAAAGGCATGAATTAGATCAAATTTTTAAAAGAAATTTAATCAAATTCAAATAGCTTATTCTATTGGTAACTTTTCAGTGTCATTTATTAATGTAGTTACGGATAGAATATTAAAAATATAATTTAACTTTATACGAGCATCTAATAAAATTCATATATTCATATGATTTTTTAAGTAAAAATGTTATATGCACACAAAAAATAACTATCAAATCAATAATTATATATTTATGCATAAATATATTTATTATTTAACTTATTTTTAATATAAATTTATATTTTAATATACATTTTATATAAATGACTGATTTTTTATGTGTGCATAGCACAATTATTTTAAAATAGTTTATTATTACTTTTGTTAATATGACAAAATAAAAATTACTATTTGTTTAAATTCTTTTGGATTGATATTTCACAAAAAAAAACAAAGGAGAAAAAAGAAAGAGAGAAAGGAAGAGAGGAAGGAAAGAAGGGAACTGCAGTACTTGTGGCTGAGATTCAAGAAGCAGGCATGAGGTTCGTTATAAGATACCAACTTCTGCTGCACTGCGACAGGTACAAGATAAAGGATATCTATCATCGAGTTTTCTACTTCTCTCTATTTAGTTTCTTGCAGTACACTGAATTATTCTAAACGCGTCTTTTTTTTTTGTTACTTTTCACCAAACAAGCATCGAAGCAAGTAAGCTGATGCAAGTTTGATAGCAACGATGAATTATACTAAATAATTCAGAAAAACTGAGTCAGTGTTGTTGTAAAATATAGGACAAGCAATAAGATTAGCGACATATTTAACATGATAACCAACTAAAGAATAGAAGAAAATGAATTGGTCTGGCAGAACAAAAATTCCCAACCGGGAAAAAGGTAGGGAAACTTTAAGCTACTCTATGGTATATCTGGGGATCACAGCCACACTAAAATACCAAATAAACACGGAGTTCAATCATGGCAAGCATGTTCCTAAACAGCACTTTCAAATCGCTCTTCAGAAGAATAGATACTGCTCCCCCCCTTGAATGAGGTGCACCTCTAAGCTATGTACAAGAGTTCCTCACCTCAAAGTCAAAAGAATTTGTCTGAACTCAAGGAATTTCTCAAAGAATATCTCACTGGACAATGATACAGCCCTATAGAAGTGACACACAATCACCAGAACAGAACCTCAGTTCACACACCTGAGAGGAGTCACCACCTTAAGCTGCTGCACAAGCTAACAAAAAGCTTAGCAAGAAAATCAGTCTCATGGATGAGTTTCCAGGATCATCTCTCTCTCATGCAGTTTCCGGGTAACAAGAACTTATACTTATCTGCATTTTCCAAGAGATAAGCAGGAAGATGAACTGCAGAATAGGAATGGGGTATCGGTCCCATTTTGCCAATGATTTCCTTGAAAGTGTACTCCTCAGGCAGCATGTCGAATAAATCAGCCCCAGAGCAGATAACACTCTGGATTCTATCTGGATTTAAATAATGAGAGAACCTGACTCTATCATAATGGCTGTAGGCTTTCATCTTGAAAACAAAATCACTGATGCGCCTGAAGCAAAAGCTACAATGCCACCCAGAATCTGCCAATAAGATATCCGACTGGCGATAATGAGCATACCTTGTCTTCCCAGTCTGATACCTATGAACCGAAGCCCTCCAGCTCTTATCATCCAAACGAAACTCAAATGAGTATAGATAGTTCTTCAGCTGGAGATGAATGATTGAAGGAATTTCATCACACCATCTCAGGAGATTAATAGTGTGGGCACTTGGTATCTCGTCAACATCAGACATGATCAACAAATCATCATCTGTTATACCGGCTATCCTGAGAAGCTGGTCCAATGCTACGCGCTGATATGCCTCCTCAACAAATGGGTTTTCTCCTTTCCTAAATCTGCCACCAATAGTTCCATAAGTTAACCGGGGCTCTGCAAACTCGAACTCGTGGCGATGGCTCTTAAAAACCAGAGGCTTAGGCAATCCAGTGAATGTAGAATTTGATTCAAGGAGCACAAACTCATTAACGTAAGGGTACAATTCTCTCCACCGCAAATTGAGTATTTCAATCTCGTTACTGAACAACACAGCATCGTAAACACGCCTTGGAAACTCACGGACTCCCCATCCATGAAGTTTGCATAGATTCTCCATGGACACATTCTGGTTATAGTAATGGGGGATGACATGGAATGGCTTCGGTGGTTTTTCCCACAGGGGTCGCAGAAAGTACGAGATTTTCTGGCCATGCAGGTATATTCCAAATATGCACATTGGGATCACAGCAAATATGAATATGTAGGTCTTTACATCCAAGCCACGCAAAATGCAGCGGATTCTTGACATGCCAGAAACTTGACTTGATTCCTGCATAATTGAGAAACAAATATCTATGAAACCAGCAAAGCTAAAAGGAATTATATAAGAAAAAAAAGAAACTGGTAAATAACTACACAATGCAGCTTCATTCAGCCCTCCAAACACAGACAACCCATATCATAAATCAAAATTGCTAATTACCCTCTCCCTTGGCCAAAACTTTCAATTCTGATACAAGTTAACTAGTATCTTCATCATGAAGAGATTAGAACATGCAAGAATAAAGATCCCGAAAATGCAAGTAGCAGTTCAAATCCAACTATGGCAGCAATAGAGATCTCTGCCCTCTCAGAAACCAAGCCCAGAGATAGGAACAATACAGAAATAGGGTAAAAAAGGTGCCCTTGCATACAAACCAACAAAAAATTCACCAGATTTGCTCAAATTAGCAAAGGCGTATACTAAAAGCCTAAAAAAAACACCACCTTATTCCTGGACCCAAATTCAGATCACAAATATGTCGTAGAAAAAAAGAACAAAAAGAGAAAGAAAAAATAGTAAATCTAAGACGAAAAATTCCATAACCACCCGCTGCGAGATTAAATCACTGACCCATCTGCATCCGATTTTATTTTTGTTTTCATTATCATTAATTTTAAGAATCGCGGAAACCATAAAGCGCGATTCGGAACAGCAAGAACAAAATAATAAATAAATTAATAAATAAAAGAAAGCAACTTATAAGTTTTGATGGAACCAGAAAAAAGAAAACTTTTAAAAAGAAAAGTATAATTGAAGATATATAGATAGATACCTGGCCACAAACTTTGCTGCACAAATCATCGCTCTTCTTTGAACAGTAGTTGCCCCCGGTCTCGTTCATCATCCACCACATTTTGTGTTAGGGTTTGCGGATGAACAAAAAGCAGATCGAGTTGCCGTATGAGGGCCTTGAAAGGAAAACTCAACTCGTGAAGACACACAAATTAGAGGGTAGGTTAATTATACTATCTAATCTTGCAGGCGCGATTGATAGATAGATAGAATATAAAAGAGGAACAAACAACGAGGTGGCTCTCTTCTCTTCTTCTGTCTCCTTGGAACGGGTGGCAGTTGTCTTCTCCACACACACTCTCAAAAGTTCCGTTACATTACACAACCCCCTCCTCTCTCTCCTTCCTATGATGTTTATGTTCTCGATGCCGCTTTTCAATTTTTTATAATTATAATTATTGATATTCTCCCTCTGGTATTGCCACCCCAAATATTTATATAAACATATGCTATTCATCCCGCAATTACGCAAAAGCACTCGCTTAACCTGGAATCGCATCTCCTATGCTTAGGGGCTAAATTGTCATTCCGCTTACGATATCTCTTACTTAGTCCCTCCCTCACGCGTTGTATTGACGGGATCGCGACAACTGGTTCTTTGTGTATATTGCTGTTGCTTCTTTATTTGTTTTTCTTTAATGTATAAATTTATGAATTTAATTTTAACTGTCCGACGGTATAAAAGTTAAGTGTTTAATTTTGATATATTTACAGGATAAGATATTTTATCTAATGATAATGAGTGAAAATAATAATTAGATTAGATAAAATTAAATTTATAATTTATAGCCAACACGCGTTGACAAATGCTTTTAGTAGCAGCAAATTATCGGTTAGAATTTAGATAAGATTATCATGAAAAAATAAAGAAAAAACATTAGATTAGATTAGATAATTAAGATAACTAAAAAAAATTGTAAACCAGGGGCATTTATTCTCTTGACAATTTCGTTGTTTTTCGGGGTCCAACAAGACACGTGGCAGCCAGCTCATGGGTGCCCGGAGTTGCATTATAATATTCATCTTAATCTAATTTTTAATCATCTTCATCATATTGAAGATTACTTGGGTGAAGGGACTTAGGTTAGGGGTAGAAAAGTTGGTGACGTCGTCGTTTTGTATGGAACAAAGGTCGGTTTTGGATGCACCCGCGTGTAGAATAAGAATCGACCAATCCAAAAGTGGCACGGTAGTTGCAACGATGAGGAAAGTGCCGAGGCAAGGATTTTTTTTTTCCTTTTCCCAATTTATCTATCCATATACGAGAGTTAGAATTCAATGAAGATGGTTAAAATATAATATTATTCAATTTAAATTAAAATCAGTTAAAAATACAACTTTTTGAAATAAAATTGATTGAATCTTATTTTTGACAACAGAATGGTTTTGATCAAATTTTAAATTACATGACAGAAAAAACAAATTGTGTTTAAAAGTCAATACAACTAAAATCTAACTTGATACTATTAACACAAAATTTCAAGAGTTTAAATAATTCGACCATGATAGTTTGATCAAAATTTTGTAGTACGTGAATTATTCCATAAAAATGTAGGTCTAAGTATTATAATATAGGTTATATTATAAGTATTAGTATAAGAATTTGACTTATCTTAAAAAGAGCCGAGTCTGGTAAATTTTAAAAATTGAAATAAAATAAATTACACTAAAACTTCATCCAAAAATACTTTATAGAATGTGAAATTTAAAGATTAAAGTAAAAAAAGATGTGAAATATCAAATTTAAAAGTCAACATTTTTTATGATCAAAATAATATAGTGACCTGATAAATAGAGGAAACTAGATTATGAAAAGAGAAGGACATTCTTTAAATTTACTCTTGTGATCTATAAATAAAAGAAAAACAGAAATAAAAAGGGATTTTAATTTGGACATTACCCCATCATATAAAACTCTACAAAATCCAAAATTACATTGACACTAAAAAAATTTATGGAGTGCAAGTTTGTATAAGTGTGTGGAGTCAAATTTCTTTTTTTGTTCATTTTATTTTTATTATTTTAAATTTTTTCTTTTATTTGTCGTTGATAATTCCTTTTATTTTCAGTTCGTTTATTTTAAACTTCAATTTGTTTGTTATTTCAGTTACAGTTCTTATTTATTTTATGGAAAAGTATATGGAACCAAAAGATTACCAGCAAAAAATTAAACAAAACCACATTAATTTATATTAATAATTAATTAAGTAAAGTTAATTAAAACCTATAAAAATTTTCATCTTTTCTCTCACATTAACATACCCACCTCCAACAATCACACACACAAACTCCTCTCTTTCACCCTCAGGCCCTCTCCGCCTCCCCACCGCGACCCACTCCTCTTCTATCACCGACATCTGGCTCGTCGTATTCGCCACTATCGACAAAAACCGCTTCTCTTTTATGAACCAGATGTGTTACCGGAGCCACCGTTGTAGTTGGAATTGAACTTGTTCGGCCTGGGCCACAACAGCCTCATGTGGACGTCCTTCAACTACGGCGGGCGCACCATGTTCCTAGAGGAGGACAAGGCCTGGATCGACCAAGTCTAGTAGAGAATTTCCGGTTTGGAGTCGTACCACGTGGCCTATGACACCAACGTCCACCAGGCGGACGATCTCATCAAGATTGGAATGGAGGAGGAGGAGTGTAAGAAGGTGAGCGACCCCAGGTTCTCCAAGTGCCAGCTGGCACACAAAAGCTATACTAGGCGCACACCACTACACCAGCAACAATATTAAACATTGTCTTTACCACATTCATTAAAGGGATAACAGCCACATTTCACGTTTGTAGTTGATGATTAAAAAGACTGCAAACTACACACTTGATCTTAGCTAAAAGGAGTCCTTGAACAATTACAAAAATATAAAAAAAATTCATTTAATATGAAAAAAAAAACATCCTAATATTTAAAAAAAGAAATATCCAGTTATATTTTAACAAAAATAATTAGATATATATAAAATTTAAAAAAAATTATGAAATTCTTAAAGAAATAGAGACATTCACATTTGTAATTCAAAAAAATTCGAAAAATATATAAAAACACATCCATTTAGTATGAAAAAGAAACATTATGTTACTTAGCAGAAGGAACATCCATATATATTAACTCATAGAGATTTTGGATTCATTGAGAGGTATTTGGCTGATTTTTTGCTAATACCCTTTTGATTCCTTAGCATTGTTGTTATTTTTTTTTTCTTGTCATTTTCTAATTTTTTTTTCTTTTGTGCATTTTATTTCCAAATTTTTATTTGGCTTTATTTGTCTTCTTATTTTACAATTTATTATAAATATTTTGACATACACAATTTCACAATTTCCATACCTACATTTACTCATTTTTTAAAAAAAAATCGTATCTACTATTCAAATTGAGATCTTGATACAAACTTAATTCGAGTGAAACAAATACTATATTTCACATGTTAAGTTTTATTAGTAAAAAAATTATTACTATAAAGTTAAATCTTAAAGTACTATTAAGATTAGTCATATATATTAAAATAGCTTCTAAAATTTTACTTTTTACTAATTATATTTTTAAAATTGACAAAAATATACTATTTTAATTTCATGTGATGTATCATTTGATAAAAAATAATTTAATAATTAACATAATATATTTTGTCAATCTAAAAAATATAATTAATATAATTAAAGTTTAAAAATTTATTAATACATGCAATTAATTTTAGAGATTACTTTAAAATTTAACTAGACAAACATATCATAAACTATTGCAATTATACATTTATACCTAGTGTTTAGTTAGATTGAACACTGAAATCAAAATTCATCCAAAGCAACTACAAACACCTCTAGGCTTTTAGCAGAGAGCCAGAGAGTATAAGTGAATATTGATGGGGATAAGGAGAAGGCAGTGAAGAAAAACATTGAATTCAACTACTAATGTACTATCAGCATCTGCAACAGTTAGGGGGAGGAAGAAAACAGAACAGAACACTGGAACACATTTGGATGTGGACCCAGCCAAGCAATGAGGTGGAAGCTGGGCTGTGAGGTGGGCCCCCACCACGAGCTTCTCCCAATGTTTTCGTCCAATTTGTTAGTATGTGGGCCAACACTCCAACTGCCAACCATGCCATACTTTCAACCAACGTCTCTAAACAGGCCCCAAAACTTAATTACTTTATTTAGTCTTTGTAACTAATATTCAAATCCTATTATTAGGATAATATATACTCCAAAAGAATTATATAATTATATATTTTTTATATTTTTTATTAAAATAATTATTTTAATATATGTTCTAAAAACACATTTTAAAATTATTATAAAAGATATTTTATTAAAAAAATATTAAAAATAATTTTTTATATTTTCAATACATTAGATACATAAAAAATTTTAAAAATATAGCATTATAATCTTAAAATATGCCTTTAAAATACAAAATAGCTAAATCGGTAAATCCTTGTCATAATTAACAAACAATAAAAGTTGAGTGCATTTATAAATCCTTGTCATAATTAACAAACAATAAAAGTTGAACTCATTTTTCTTGTTACTTGAAGTCACTTTTGAACTATTTCTACTTATTTTCTACTACATATAGTTATTTTTATTTATATTATCGAGGTACTTAGAGATTATGATGTGTACATATGCACGAGATGATGACATCAATTGCCTGCATGCAACGCAACATATTGCTAGAGCAATCAATTCTAAATTAGTATTGTTATTTTTTTATTTAAGTCAAATAAGCATATAGTTATAGTGCTTGTTTGGGCGTCATTAAATTGATAAAAAGAAATTTTATTTTTTAGTATGTTTGACAAATTTTTAATAATAAAAGTTAAAACACTAAAAAAATTTTAAAAAAATCTTTTTTGAGAAGTTACAATTTACATTTTTTTAAAAGATCTTTTTTCCTTAAAAAATTATATTTTTTACATAATAAATGAACAAAAAAATACTTTTATCTTATTTTATCTAACATAATTGATAAATAAAAAGATCTTTTTACATGAGATATCTAAATATAAAAATCACTTTTACTTTTGTAAAAGGTCTTTTAAAAAAATATCATTTATAAAAAATATCTTTTTGATAATAACACCCAAACAAGCTCATAATCACGATTAGGATACTTTAATAATAGATGTAGTATCTATTAGGTGATAGAATGTATTATTAATAAGTGTTAATTGATAGATATGATTTAATTTATTCATTAATTATTTTATTAAGTAAATGTTTATTACATTTTATATTTCTTTAAATTTGAATTTTATATATATAAATTTAGTTTTGCTTGTGGTAGATAATTTTTTTACTCTTATTAAATGTTTTAATATTTATTGCGTTTGTTCGATATGTTTTTTCGATATTTGTTTTTTAAAAATTAATTATTCTGTTTTCAACTAAATTATGAAATAGGAAATACTTGTTTAGTATATTTTTTTATTTTTTATTTTGTTTCGACATTTAAATGTTTACTTTTCAAATGGATTTGTTATTAATTTTTTTTTATTTTTTTATCATAGGTCTCGCCTATTTCTCCCTGATCGAGTGAGCTACACTTTAGCATTATTGGAAGTCATTCTTCCTTACTTGAAGGAGGTTGAGTTTGGCAACACAGTGCGACTCAAAAACTTTAATAAAAAAAACTATAAATTACCTATATTTGTAAATAAAAAATTTATTTATTTAAAAAAAATCCAATATCCATTCATATAATCTATGTTTATACACAAATTAAAGAGAATTGATATACTTAATTTGGTTTTACATCTTGGCCATTGGTTATGAAAATAATTAAATTTAAAATATTATTAGTTTTTATATTGATTATTATTATTTCTCATTAACTATTTTATAAATCAAGTTTTGTTAGTTTAATAATTAGTTTACTAGTCAGTTTAAGCAAATGTTAAAGATTAGTTTTTGACTTGTCAAACTGAAAAATACTACCGTGGAAAGCAAACAAAAAAAATTTTATATCATGAAAACATAAACTGATAACTTCTAAATAATAACTTGAACTCTTCATATTCAAACATTCGAAGCACGTATCAGCAAGTGTCGGGGATTAATCTTTAACCTTCCAAGTTGAGAGATACCGCAAACCAAAAAAAAACTATTTTTATAGGCTCATTTTTTTTAATATGAAAAAGATATATGTGTTTTCGTTTAAAATGGACTTTTTTTGTGTATATACTAAGTGGTGAATGCTGCAAATATGACAGACCCAACACTCCAAAAACGTGCTAACTCAGCATGCTTGCAATGTGCTAGACGCGTGACAACATTAAGAGCAACACACTACATGCTTGTTGGACACATGACAGACATCCGGTAACATAATACATGCGTATTTGACACGTGATAGACATAGGAAAAACACACTACATGCGTGTTGTACACGTGTCAATTGCCGATTTGTTGTGATTTCAATACATAATCTGTAAGGTGGGTCTTCTGCCTATAAAATCGAAACTCGTTACCATTTTACTTCATTGTGAGATTTATCTTTTTAGTGCCTTGTTGGTGTTATGGAGGACAATGCAAATATAGTTGTTTATCACAACTATGAGATTATATGAAATACATATGAGGGGGTGAGCTTTGCGTATGAGAATCCATTTTCGTTTGTGATTCCATGCACTATGACGTTCGTGGAACTATAGTACAATCTCTGTCAAAGCATAGAGAGTGACATTTTAAAGAAGGTTAGCAATATTTTTTTACAAGAGTCCAGTTATCGTATTTGGCGGCCTAATATAGTTTGAGATTATGTCGATCGTTGACGAAACAAGTATTCAGTGAATGTTTCATATTCACCGGCAAATTCAAGTTCAACATCCAATGATTGAGTTATATGTTGAATTTGAACAAATAGATACGGATGAGATTCAACATGAGTCAGACGTGCAAGATGACAAAGGTGAAGCGTACGAAAGAATGAATAATGATAGTGAAGAAGAGTTCGAAGTTATGTACGAAGCCGGTGATGAGAACGAGGACGGCGATGGGGGAGGTGAGACAGTCGTGGAAACTTTAGTGGTTCCACTCGTAGTCAGTCAATCCATGCACGTTTTACCTTTTATGCATAGCCTGGAACTTGATGTCATGCATGCACTGGAGTTTCCTGAATATGCGAATATAGGTATGAGTGATAATTTATTTTTTTATAGGTGTTGCTGATCTTGAGGACCGGGAATTCAGGATCGAAATGGAATACAGTTCTAAAAAATCGGTTATTACGACAATTTAGAGTTACACTATCTCCATAAGAGTCAATTACGTTGTTTATGACTCTGAGCCATAGACGTTTGTCAGACTTATGAACGTGAGTGTGATTGGTTTATCCAAGCCAGATTGATATAGAAGAAAGGTTATTGAAAGATTCAGAAATATAATAGGAGGCACACATGTTTCATGGGAACGATTTTACAGGATCACTTCAAGTTGGACTCGGACATGGTTGCTGAGACTATGAAGCCATTGGTTGAATCTGACCCATCCATAAAGGTGAAATCTATAATTGCAAAAGTCCAGGTGAGGTTCAACTACACCATTAGTTACTGAAAGGCTTTATTGGCAAAGCAAAAGTCGATAGCCAAATTTTCGGTGGATGGAAAGAATCTTACAAAATTTTGTCATTGTGGTTCTCGGCATGGTTCAGAAGATGCCTGGTTTATAAGTCCAAATAAAATATGACCCCTGTATAATGATAGTCAAGAGATGGCCGATGTTAGGATACTTCACCGGATATTCTGATGTTTCAATCCATGTATTAGAGCGTTCAAATATTGCAAGCCGCTAGTTCAAGTTGACGACACCCACCTTTTTGAAAAATATAAAGGTTACATTTTGGTTGCAGTCGCGCAAGATGGGAACCAAAACATTTTGTGTCGATTATTTTTACCATCGCAGAGTGGTAGATTGTTTTTACCATCGCAGAGTGGTAGATTGTTGATGTGTCGATTGTATCTTTTTATTAATATTTATAAAAATATTAATTTTAATAATTACAAAAATTGAGTAGCAAGGGATTGTGATCAGATTTATATTTAAATAGATGTTGAACTGTTGTTTTCGGATACATCTCCTTCCATCCTATTGTTGCCAGGGCATTTTTGAATACATCTCCTTCCACCCTATTGTTGCCAAGGCTTTGACCAACCATTCGACCATGTAAATGAGTGTCCAACGAATTATGGGCCGAGAGATTTTAATAGATCCTAACTAAACTGTTTTCTGTAATTTTTTAGGTAGTCATAAAATTCAGT
Organism: Arachis duranensis; assembly: GCF_000817695.3. Lineage (NCBI taxonomy): Eukaryota > Viridiplantae > Streptophyta > Magnoliopsida > Fabales > Fabaceae > Arachis > Arachis duranensis. Next base: position 129,171,193 of record NC_029774.3, read on the forward strand.
AGCTCTTCTTGGGCTCTTTCAGTAAGACCCCTAATATATAATATATATTTTAAAAATTATACATATAATGAAGGAAGTGAGAGTTAAACACACAATCTCTTCCATATAATAATTTAGAGTAAATGAGTAACCATTAAACTAGTTAATTAAATTAGTAATTTAGAGTATTTGTATGTTTATAAAATTAACATCAGAGAAATGTTAGGAGCGAGCAGATTTTGTGGTTTTAGACATCAATTAGCCATCAATATGGACGGACATAAGGGGGCGAGTGGCGGCCTCGGCCCCCAACTTTTTTTAATAGTAATAAGTTATTATGTATAATTTAATTTTTTAAAAAAAATTATTTATTATTTAGTCTAGTATAAATAAAAATTCAGTCTAATTTAAATATTAATAATTTTTAATATCTAAAAAGTAAGTAACAATATTAAAGAAATTTGAAAAAGATATTATTACTAATATTTTTTAATTAAATAAAAAATTTTAAATATCATAAAGTGAATTCTTTTTCTTCTTATAGCCGTCTTTTTTTATTCATTTGGTATTAATTCTCTCTGTTTTAACTGCTACAATTAAGAGATCTTTTTCAACTATGAATATTGTGAAAAATAACTTAGAAACAAAATAAAAGATGAATTTCTTGATAATTTTCTTTTAATTATATTGAAAAGAAAATTACTGAAAAATTTTACACAAATTCTATTATCGGTAAATTTTATGATATGAAGAATCGATCATTTCGTTAGTAAAAAGTATACACATATTTCTTTTTACTTTAAAATATATTCTTTGTCAATATATTTTTGTAATACATCTTATATTATATAACTTTTTTACATAATTTTTAATATTATATGTGTTATTGGCCCTTCATAATATCATTTTTGGATCCGTCCCTGGATTAACTGTACTAATATTGTTAATAATAATGTTAACCAAAATAATTACATTTAACGTATTAATCAAATAATAAATTTTAAATTAGCAAAAATAATATATATTATTATGTTATCTTAAATAGTTGATAATATATTCTACTGTCGATATATAATCACATACCATTTTTACTAAATATGCGTTTAAAATTTATTATGTATAAATCTCACATATAATACACTAAAATACTCTCAAAAGAACACTCATACTCTAATATTCATTGAACTAAACACTTTTCTCACCTCTCTTCATAATGTGTTAAGTGAGTGAGGAAGGGAGCTGAATGGAGGCTTTGAAGGCCAATCTCTACGTCTTCGTGTGTTTTCGGAGCCGCAGCTACTCCGTGCATGCAAACATTTGGGCACCATGCAGCATGCAGGTAATGTGTTGGTAAAAAAACTCTAAAAAGCTACCAATTTCTTGGAAAAAAGCAAACGAATCGAAAGCTAGTACAACACGCAGCAACCATATTAAAAACGGATGATGCAAGGAATCAATAATTTTTTTAACAATATAATAAATAATTATTAATAAAATAAAAGTATACTATATTTTTAAATTATTTATCTAAATTTTATTATTAGAATAACTATTTATACACCTAATAAAATAAATATTCGATATATTCATTATTCACATTATTTAATATTTTCATTGTATAAGTGTACTTTTCCTATTAAAAAAACTACTTTCATCGCATATATCACGGTACATGCGTGTTAGACAAGGACAAGTGTTCTACTTCCATGCAACACGTTACCAGCGTGTTGGTATAGGAAATGTGGTAAAATTTATCATTAAATATAACTGTACAACACATAATTATATATTGTCCATAAAAAAATAATTTTGATACCATAAGATAAATAATAAAATAAAAAATGAATTAATAAATAGGTTATTACACTGCTCCTCTTTTTTCCAGATTTCTCTCCCCAGTTATCACTAGGGTTTTTCATAAAAAAGAAAAGATTAATAATTTTGTGTTCACCTATTTTGTTTGATGTTGATTTGATTTTCACCTTAAAAGCTTTTCAAAGACACTCCCCACTTAACTAGTCCATTTAAAATTATTTACGGAGAATGTCCCAGTCCAAATACAAATATACAATTATACGCACATATAGGACCAGAAAACAGAAATGAAGAATTTTCACTGCAAAAGTAAGCATGGTCGGAAAGTAAGGGCTGAATGGGTCCATATATAATTTGTTATACATTGTAGTGGTCTCAAGTTTATTATAATATTATGTGAATAGTATAGTATCCCCCATGTATTACTCATTTCCAAATCACATCGCATAATTGAAAGAAACTAAGATGACTTAGCACACTCTCCGAGTCAATGCATAAATTTCTACGCATAAGTACTCTCTTATTTACTCTTTCAACGGGAACAATTAATTAAATTAGAGTCCATCTGCAACAACACATAATTAATTAAAGGCCAACGCTGTCAAAATTTTCAAAATGTAACCTTTGGTTCCCAATTTCATACCTGCTAATTTTCTCGGAAGCTTAGTGTAAATAAATATAAGTGAAATTATATTTGTTTACCATGTCAGCAACTCATTGTGAATTTAGATTTTTAAAGTAAAAAAATTAATAAAATAATAAAATAACTGATTAATTATTGTTGAATTTATAATTCTTATTATATATGAATTAAATTATTTTAAGAATTTAATTTTAATATATATTAATAAAAATATTTTATAGAAATAATTATTTAAAAAATTAAATATAATTATACAATTATATAAAAATATTTTACATTATACATGTATCAAAATTAAACTTCAATCTTAATTTAAGAATAATTAATTTTTATTTATTTTATTATCAATCTCACTCTCTCGTATTAAAAGAATTTTGTCTAAATTTAAAAAAGAATAATAAATTTAGTGTCGAACAAATCTAAATAGATCTAAATTTGTCTAACATATTTTAAGATCAGTATCATCATTAATTATACACAAATATTTTTTTTAAATAAAAATTAAATGTAAAATTCGAATTTGTAATTTTTAAATGAATATAGAAAAATTATGGTTATTGTATTATAACTCGTTAGCAAATATCTTTCCTCTTAAATGTTACTAATATTGATATTGATATTCTTATTATATGGTCCAATTCCAATAACGATGCAAATGGCAGAATAATTACACCCGATAACACGTGGGAAACAGCGTGGAATTATTCCACTTTGCAATTAGAATCTGCACCTATAATTTATTTACACTCATATAATTCAATAATGAAGAGGATAGTTAGTAAAAATTAAAATGATAACACTAATCTAGACGGAAAGGGGAAGTTTAAATTCAGCAAAACGCGCATAGCACCCTGAACGAAGTTCACAGGAAGATTAAGGAAGCTTGAAAAGTAGTCATAATGAAGTCCACTCTCTAATACGAGTCAAAATGGCAGAAATGTCTACGCGGAGGAGACGCAGAACCATTCATAATTAATCGGTTCGTACTTGAAGTTAGGGTGTATATAAGTAGAGTGAAATCGAGTTTAATGTCATTTAAAATATATACTAGATTTATTTATTAGACTTGAATTTGGCTATAGATCCGATAAAATCAACACACTTTTGAACCATAATTATATTGGATGAAAATCGGGTAAAAATTGGGTCATTAACAATACATTATATTGATATTTTCTTGTAAGTTAACATGTAAAAATATTTAAATTTCTAAGACTCCAACTATTATTTAACATAATAAAATTCACTTAAAAAAATATAACAAGAACCAACCATTCTTCAAAATTAAAACATAATCACAATCAATACTAAAATATAACCACAATCAATATTAATATTGTCTAATAATACTAAATATTTAAGTCAATACAAATAATACAATAATATACATTAGTCTAAAGTCTTATGCATTCTAAATATAAAATATTAATTTATAGTCTTAATTATAATGACTAATAACATAAAATATTAAGATTTACAATACATAAAAATAACCATCATCTATCAATAGTTATTAATATTGTCAACTTGTTACTTGTGGGCTCAATTTTTTGGAAATGGGGGGCATGTGTGTGCTTTGCTTGGATATGGATTCCTGGAGAACAGACACAAATGTGGGACATATTTTTTGTCAGTGTGAGCAAGAACAAGTCGGACCGTGCGTGTTCTTTGGCTTTCAATTTTTTAATAACAAATCGCACGGTCCGGTTTGTTTGGAAAGGGTAAGAATTCTCGAAACTGAAATCGGACCCTACGATTTCATAAGTATGGAATTTGAGTGCAAATCACAGGGTCCGAGTTCGTAGATGAGAATTTGAGTTGGAGAAGAATGAACTCGGACCCAACGTTTTCTGAAAGCGTAAGGGAACTCGGATGGTTCGAATTCGAGTCTTTAAGTTTTTTTTTCATGGTTAACCTAGTCGAAGGGTGCGAGTTCGTTGAAGATGCTGATATAAAAGTGTGAAGTGAACTGGTGGGAGCTTAATAGTGTCTTCCCCGTTCTTCAACGACACAGCTTCTTCTATTTCTTCTATCAGGTTTTTTCAGATTTAGTCTTGAAAATCTAGTAGTTAAGAGTAATGCTATGCTTCTTTTGTGCTGAGTGAAGAAAATGAATGACAGAGTGTTACTAAAAATATACTATTTTGGTCAGATTTTGTTACAAACAATTGAAAGAGTAAAGTTTATTTGTGAAAATCCATTAGATGTTGTTATTCCTTTTATTATCTCATTTGAAGAGTTGAAAGGTGTAATATGTGAAAAGATTGATTCTGAGAGGGCAAGAAAGATATCATGTATTCTATACAGATATCCCATACCCGTGTTTGGTGGATTTGTCCAGTATCAAACCAAATATGTGACGGACGAAGCGAGCATGCAGGAGATGTTTTCAATGTATATTGAAAACCGGTCTCAGATCTCGTTCATCGAGTTGTATGTTGAGTTTGAACAATCTGAGGCTGACCGGAATATTCTACGAGAAGATTATAATAGTGACAGTGAAGAAGAGTTCAAAAGCAACTATGAATTTCTTGGTCCAGATGGAGATGAAGATCAAGGTGATGGAACCATGGCCCCATATGCGACAGAAGTGGCAAATGCACTCGCGAACGAAGTGCCATTTGAGGAGCCATCTTTCATGAGAGTTTTAGACTTGGAAGCCATTCATGTTTCCGAATTTCCGGAATATATAACTGCAGGTACGTAATCGTGGTATTAGCGTTTTTTAATTTAGACATTGATTGAGTTATGAATAAGCTACTTTTTATTTAGCGTCATTTAGCATTATTTAATCATGCGTTGAATGTGGTAGTCGTTAGGATCGAACCGGTGCTCAAACCGTTAAAGTGTAATTTTTTTTTACCTTTACATGCTACGAGTATTAAGTAGAAAATAATAATTACATTGTCTACGATATTGTTATTAAGAATTGCATGGGCCTGTAACTATTATTTGCGTAGGCTATATCCTTTGTACGGTTCAAACCCCATGAACCGGACCGGACCGGTTCGGTTTGTTTGATTGGCCGATCGAACCAGTCGGATCGGTTTGGTTCATTTGGTTTGTCGGTCGAACCAGCCGGTTCGGTTTGGTTTTTAGATTTGCTGGTGATGTTCTTATTTTGTCTAGAGTGACATCATAACATGTTGTTAGGTTTGGAGTTATAGCATCTGGAAAAAGTGAAATTTGATTTACCTTTACAATCGTTTTTGAAACTTCTGCGTGTTAATCAAACTTTTCCTGTGCTTGTTGTCCCAGCAGAAGTTTCTATTGTCGCAGACGGTGAATTTGTCGTAGGTATGGAGTTCAGTTCCAGAGAAGCTGTTATTAAGGCGGTAAAAGACTATAACATACGACAAAGCGTAGATTACCGGGTGTATGAGTCTGAGCCGTTGACTTTTTATGCCAAGTGTACACAGTACGGGTCAGGGTGTGATTGGCTTATTAGGGCTAGCTTGATTAGCAGGAAGTACTGTTGGGTTATAAGGAGGTATAATGGTTGTCACACATGTACAAGAGCCACCATTTCACAGAATCATTCGAAGTTGGATTCTATCACAATTGCAGAAGCAATAAAGCCATTGGTTGAGGCTGACCCATCCTTAAAGGTCAAATCGGTTATAGCAGAGGTGCAATCGAAGTTCAACTACACCGTCAGTTATCGAAAAGCATGGTTGGCTAAGTAAAAGGCAGTAGAAAAAATATTCGGTGGTTGGGAAGCATCGTATGAAGCGTTGCCTATATGGTTTGAGGCCATGTGTCATAAGGAGCCATCGGCTGTTGTCCATTTTGAGACTATGCCTGCATATCAAGGCGATGAGTTGGTAGGTGATATTCGGATAATGCATCGTGTATTTTGGAGTTATTTTAATATAAGGGTTGTCTGCTTGTGGCAGTTTCACAGGACGACAACAACAATATCGTCCCAATTGCGTTTGCTATTGTGGAGGGAGAGACTTCTGATGCATGGCATTTTTTCCTTAGTAACCTGCGTCAACATGTTGTAACTCGTGATGGTGTGGGTCTAATATCCGACAAGCACGAGTCCATCAATGCAGCTGTGGAACGTAGTAACGGAGCGTGGTCACCTCCTAGAGCTTTTCATATGTTTTGCATCAGGCATATAGAGTCAAATTTTTTGAGAAAGTTCAAGGCACCGTACCTCCAAAAATTGGTCGTCAACATCGGTAACCATTTATGAAATTACTCCAATTTATTAAAATTTTTTCGTTAAAAAAATCTATTGACGTGCATTTATTTGCTTTTTATATGTTGTGATATAATAGGATATTCGAGGACGGTGCGGGAGTACGAAGTGCGTTACCAGCGATTACGGGATCGTGGCGAGGCGTACACAAACTGGTTAGACCGAATTCCTCGCGAGCAGTACGCATTGGCCTTCGATAGTGGGTATCGATGGGGCCACATGACAACGAATCTGGTAGAGTGCATCAATTCTGTTTTGAAGGGTGCACGCAATCTCCCCATTACTGCTCTTGTGAAGGCAACATTCTACCGGCTAAATGAGTTGTTCACCCGAAAAAGAGCGGAGGCGGAAGTCCGGATCAATGCTGGCCATGTCTTCTCTGAGATAGTGACCTCGAAGTTGCATGCAAACCAACTTGCATCAGGAAATATTCAGGTTAGTTGCTTTGACCGCCAGAATGAGGTCTTTGAGGTTCGTGAGATGCCAAGCAGACTGGAGTTTGCAGTCGATCTACATGGCGTACGATGTGACTGTGGTGAGTTCTAGATGGACAGGATCCCCTGCAGACATGTGTTCGCATGCTGTGCCAACCAACGACTGGATTGGCAACTGTATGTGCATGATGTGTATAAGATGGACCAAGTGCGGCGGGTGTACCGAGTCAGGTTTAGGCCACTAGGTAATCCTGCTACATGACCTGCTTACAACGGACCTCGTTTCATACCGAATCCCTACCTTGTTAAAAAAATCTAACAAATATTCAAATTAGTCATAATCATTCTATTTATATTCTTCAACTGCATGTCTAACAACAATCATAATAATTAAATTTTAAATTTAAATAATTATAAATATAAAAAAAATTATAAAATTTAAATATTTTTAAAAAAATACTTACATAATCAGGATCACTGAGATAATGAATAATATGAAGCTCAGATCGATCAACATCTTTAACTTTATATTTTTTTGGCATTTTATTGCTTCTCCACCATGCAAATACCAGAGAAAGGAAGAAGAAGTATGGAGTCTGGGAGTGAAATGTGAGAGACTGAAGTGTGTACTCGGGTGGTGAGAGCGGGTGAGGTTATTTGTGTTTTTTAGGGGCACCGTTTCTTGGAGATGCGGGGAAGCGACGCGTGTTCTTTCTAAGGCCAATTCGGACCGTGCGATTGGTCCAAGGGAAATCGAACGGTCCGTGAGCTTGATGGAACTCGGATGGTCCGAGTTGCTATGTGGTCTGAGCCAAATGTTGGCTTCTCGGACCGTGCGTTTTGTTTGGGAAATTTGGATGGTCCGAGTTGCTTCCTCCCTGACACCACATTTTTGTTAAGCACTTTCCACCCCATATCATATTCATACACCACCTTTGCCTCCATATGTAAATTAAAAAGCGTTCCTTGTGATGTTGATGCATTAGTAAAACCTATAAAATATATAAAATTACTCATTTTTCATATAAAAGATTATTACTTGAAATAAATAAGTCACAAATAATAAAGATATAAAAAATGTACCTTCAACAATCTTCTAACTGTTATTAAATTGATCAAATTCTTGATCTCCAATGTCTTGTTTAGAAGGGCACAACCAACTTTGAATGCATATCAAAGCTTCAGCCATTAATGATGACAAAGAGTTACGGAAGATATCAAGCACACGTCTACCGGTGCTAAAGCATGATTCAGAAACAATAGTTGAAATCGGAATACCAAGATGTCACGGGCTATGAGAGAAAGAATCCTGTATTTTGAAGCATTCACTTTCCACGCACCAAGTCAATATATTAAAATTCTCATCTTCCACAGTATCCTCGGCCAAATATCTCTCCACATCTGTGCTGTCTGCATTAGTATTCTCTCTTTTTTATTTTTTTTCACATATTCACTCGATTTTCAAAAACATCCTTGGCACCAGCTGAAATTTTAATATTGTCATCCAATACAACACTAGATGAATCTCCACCATCATCCCTTCCTTTATCATCGACAACCTTTTTTTCATAAAACTTATGCAATGTATCTAATGTGAGTTTAACAAAACCAGTCATGCTAGTAGATACTTCCTTATCATAAACATCCTCCAAACACCAACAAAGATAATCTAGTTTGTACCGAGGATCTAATACAACAGTAACAAGTAATAATGGATTAAATTTGTCAATCGGTCCCCAATATTTATCATATTTATGTTTCATAGAGCATGGCATACTTCCTAACAAATCAGAATGATTTTGGCTCCAAGATGTTAATTGAGAAGCAACAATTGCAATTTCATGAAAACATATGTTAGATGTAACATGAAAGGAAGATGAGAAACTCAAAGTTATTTCATAGAAGATTCTCAAAAAATCCATGAATAATCTAGCATGTTGCCAATCAAGGGGTGTAGGTGGACCAATTTTCTTTTTTTTTTTTTCCACTATCCTCTCTAAACCATCTAAGAAAATCAGGTTCTTGATCATAAAGTCTATCAAAAGCTTTTTTAAATTTCTCGGCATGTTCCAATATTAGATAGGTAGAATTCCACCTAGTTGGAACATCCAAGCACACAAGACTTTTAGATTCAATTAATTCGACCTTAATGCAATTTTTACATTTTTTAGTCCTTTGAGGAGAGGACCTAACATATCTTACATAATTTTAATGCTTTTAATTGAAATTTGTTGCTTTTTAATTCCTTCATTCACTATCAAATAAAGAACATGAGCACAACATCTCACATGCATATACTTTTCTCCACACACCAACCCACCTCTTGCACCTAATTTTCTTTGAAGATAAGTAATAGCTCCATCATTCGAACTTGCATTATCTACTGTGTTGTGAAAACCTTTTCAATTCCCCACTCTCTCAAGCATTTCTCGATTTTTCTTCCTACAGTGTCACTCTTGTGGTTCTCAATTTGACAAAAATTTATAATTCTCTTTTGTAAGTTATATTCTTCATCAACGAAATGTGCAGTCAAGCTTATATAATTATAATTTTAATTTGATGTCCAGCAATCTGTTGTCAAACAAATCTAAGCACATGACTTTGCCAACCATTTTTTTAGCCTTTTCTTCTCATCTAAATAAAGTTGAAAGCAATCTCTTGAGACTGTCATCCTAAATGGTACCATAAATCTTTGCTCAAATTGATTTAACATCTTACGAAATCCAATCCCCTCAACAACTTTAAACGGCATTTCATCAAGTACAACAAACTCAGCTACAGACTTCTTACAATCTTCCAAGTTATAACCCTTAAAGGCGTTGCATATATCCTCTTCTTCCTCAATTTTGGAAATATAGCCATGAAGTGTCCTCTTCTTCTCCGCTTTAGTAAATATCCACTTATGAGAATTCTTTAAATGCTTATTTAGAAAATTTGTGCCATGTTTAGTAAGATGACAATCATATTTTTTCTGGCAATGATTACATTTAGCCTGGTACTGTCCCTTTGTCTCAGTTAACGAAAGTCGTGTAAAATACTGCCAAACATACAATTTCTTTTCCCCTACGAGCAGCTTCTGGATTCTCAATATTTGTATCCTTATTTTCTTCATTAACTTGTGGTTCAGCAAGAGTTGTGGCAACATCAATAGTAGGAACAATAACATTTTTAGCTTCAATTTCCATTGTTTTATTCTCCTCCATAATTTCTGGAGGAATGCAATTATCTCCTCCTCCCATTGTTCATTATCTAAACAAGCAAAATCAAGAACAAATTCAACAATAATCAGCAAATCAGAAAGATAGAAATCTTATAATAAAACATGAAAAAATAAATCAGTAAACATACAGTAAACACAAGTAATAATTTAGAAATCAGTAAAAAATCAGTAAACACATAAATTAGCTAAACAGTAAACAGTGATCAAGAACAAGTAATCAGTAACTAATTATCATAACACAAAATAAGTAATTAGTAAAAAATTAGTAAACACAGAACAAATAATCAGTAAATACATCAGTAATCAAGAACAACTCAAAACAAAAGTCAGCTAAACAAATCATAATACACATTAACACCCACACCTAATCAGTGAAAAATCAGTAAATACAGAACAAGTAATCACTATTCACTAAACACATCAGTAATCAACAACAATTCAGAACAAAAATCAGCTAAACATACATCAACACCGACACCTAATCAGAGTTCTAATAATGAAAATCAACACCCATATCCTAAATTCACAAATTCTGATAATCAAAATCCCTAATCCTTAATCAGAATATTAATGAAATAATAAAATTAATTACTTACCTGAGAAGAAGACCTGAGAAGAAGACCGAAGAAGAGAGCGGAGCAGAAGGAGTAGGACTAGCAGAGCAGAGCAACGGCGGGGTAGTAATAGAGAAGAGGACGACTGAGTCAAGCACAAAAGCGTCACGTCACCGAGAAGCAGGGCAGCACCGTAGGTTGTCACCGTCATCAGTCAAACGAAGAGCTTCGCCGGTGACTGAGGTGAAACACAGAGGGTTGAGAAGAGACTAGAACGGGAGGAGGGGCGACTGCGTGGTACGTGCTGCGAGACTAGAAGTGGGCCGTGAGGAGAGAAGATGAGGTCAAGGGTCACCGAATCAGCCTGTGCCGTGGGGAGTGGGGACTGCCGGTGCCGGAGTGGGGACTGGGGACTGGGGGTGTGGGAGTGAGCCTGAATGGCTGAGCTGCTGAGGGAGGCAGTGAATGGAGAATGGACTGAATGTGTTGTGCCCTAGCCCCTAATTTGAAATCTGTAACTGTGTTTTGTGTATATGGTCGGGCCATCGGTCCGGATCCGGGTGACCTGAGCCATGGCCCGGTCCCGACTTTACCTCTTTTCCTGATTTTATTTTTTTCCTTGGTTCACCCCGGATCACTTCAGGTCCGGGTCTTCATCGTTCAAAATCCTTCAGATCTGAGCCGAATTTTCAAGCCGGGTCGAGCCGTGTGCACCCCTACTTGAAGTAGGGTTTCCAAACTTATGAGTTTACAAGAATCTTAATCCAAGTTGTGTTAGTATCAGACGGGAAAAATAACTACAAAACATTTTGATACTTCAAGTGAGTAGTGTAATTGAGTGGTAATAAAAAAATTGTGTATTTTTAATTTTTTTAATAACATTCGGTTATGTAGACATTTTTTGTTTGGAAGTAAAGACATCTAAAATGTCTTTTTTTAAAGATATTTTTTAATAATTAAAAGTTAATATGTAATCAATTAAATCAGGTTATTTTGATCAAATTAGATTGGATAAATCGATTTGGTTAAAAAATCGATGAACCAAATTTTAAATCTGTCTAAATTAATATTTTTTTATAAAAAATTATTACAATATTTTTATTATAGAAAATGACTAAAATACTCTTATAATTAATTTTGAGAATCTTAATCTTAATTTTATGATGATATAAAGAGAAGAGAATGGTTAGAATTTTCAAAATTAATATATATATAATACGAGTATTTTAGTCGTTTTCTACAATAGGAGTATTATAGTCATTTTTTATAAAAAATAATATTAATTTAGACTGATTCAAGATTTGGTTCATCGATTTTTCGACTAAATTAATTTGTCTGATTTAATTTTGACAAAAATAACACAATTTAATCAATTATATGTATTGAATTTTAATTACTAAAAAAAATGTTTTAGGTGTTTTTATTTGAGTGGCTCTTTTTTGGTTTTTAATGTCATAATTTAGTAACATATTAAGTTAGGGTTATGCTACGTATACACTAAAATCAGCCACCAAAATTAGCTACCAATATAAAATACATATTAGAATATAAATACGCATTGAAAATAAATTAAACCACACGTATATTTATACACAAATATATTGATAACTAATTTTAGTGGCTGATTTTGGTGTACAAATAATATTTTTCATTAAGTTATTACTTTTAAGTAGATACTACCATGAAAATTTTATAATTATCTTCATATGAAGATGAGTTTTTTTACTATTAGATGATAAATTATAAAATTTAATTTTAATATATTATAAAAATATTATTTTTAAAAAAATGACTAAATAAACAAAATACACTTTTAATACAAAAATCTTTGTAAAAAGATATTTTTAGTATCTTCATTATTTAAGTAGTTGCCTTACTTATATACAGCTTTTGATTATCTTTTTGTTAGGCTTTATGAGCTCATATCGTTATATACTCGTTTAGTCGGTATTAATGAGTAGTGATTAATTAATCAATCTTGTTATATAATCAATAAGAATTTTATCAATTTTTATCAATTTTTATTTATAATTGTATTTAATAAAAATATCTTTATAAATGCATGTGTTTAATAAAATATTTTTTTATAATCATATTTAATATAATAAAAATATCTTTATAAATTGACAGATAATATATTAGTACCTTATACTTTTCTTTAATTTTATCCATAACATCATCATTATATAGTTGGAACACATTCTAAGTAAGGAATTAAATACCTTTCAAAAAGCGTCCTCTAATTTTCTTCGTGGCTATAACGACTCGCTTCAACTTCCTCTTCATAATTTCATATCCAGCAGCTGATAATGACCAAACAATTATAATATTAATTAAATAATCTTCAGAAAAAGATTAAATAAAAAAAACTTCATATTTACGGTAATGCACTCATTACAATTACTCCGGGTTCAATATGCTTGGCCATTGTCTTAAAAAAGTTATAGTACGTATACTACTTATTAAATTTAATACACCTACGTACTAACAATTAACATAATATGGTTATAACGATTTGTGCAAGTACATAATGAGAAAAACAAAGAAGAAAGATAGTGCCCTTTTCAAAACTAATGTAATATAATGTCACCAAAAGAAAAAAAAATTGTTATTATACATATTAAATTAAAATTCTTAAAGTTAGATATATCTTTTTTCTATCCCTGGGATGCATAATCCAAATAATACGCGTGATTTTATTTTTGATCCATTATTATATTACAGTACAATTTTACATTAATATTTACTCCTCGAACTCACGTTATTGAGTAGTCGTATATTTTACAACAATTATTTAGATGCAAATAGTGCTGGAATAATGATGGATCGGAGGTCCATGGCTGACCCACAAGGATTCCTTTCTGGCTAATGCTAAAATCAAACCCGGTGCATCTATGATAATCCGATCAGGCTCAATAACCCATTATTCAATATTTTTTCGGACACTATAGTTCTTGATGGCTAGGTGTACAACTATATTATAAAATTTATATCCGAGTCACAATTCTACACTCTCATCTATATTATAACCATCAGAACATTTGAGATCACCAAAAAGCATCGGATCAACCTTCATAGTATGAAGGTCTGATGAAAAATAATGATTTAAAACTTGCAAACAATTGGGTATAATTATTAATTTTTTAAATTTTATAATAAAAATAAAATATTAAGATACAATTTATTTTAAAAAACATAAAATTCCGTAATATTATTAGGGTAAAAAATATTAGTGTGCAACTAAATTGTATCATAAGTTGACAGCGAAATATGGAAAAGCTTAGGGGCCAGCAACTTCATTAAATTCTGGTTAACATGTAATCAGCAAAGAAAAGTGAGCCATTGGGTGAAGTCTTACACTAATCTCACACCATTAAAATCATCATTGATGACTATTTGATAGCTATAAATCACAAAAGTTGCTGGTCCCTAACACTCGTCGCGGAATATAATGCATCCAAATTAAAATCTGCAGACTTGTTTTGTGTCTGGTGATTCTCGTCCATATACCATAAATAGGCTGCAAAATCCAGTGATGTGATTTGTATAGCCAAAAACATGCTGTCGGCATTGAATAATGGTTGAGCAAAAAGTGTAAAACGTGAATGATCTGTTGTCCACATTATTATCTAAGCGTTGTTTCATACAATTTATTATAATTCTGAGATGGCACTAAATTTTGCTTGGAACTCATTATGGATGACTAATTAAGTTGGTCATGAAACTAAGTAGTGATTATATATACTAGTGTGAACTAGTACCACTGTTATATATGGTAATACAAGCATTTGGCTGGTGATTTCGTACGGAGTAAAACTAACCACACCTTTTTTCCATTTAAAACTTTGCAGCTAAAGTTCATCTCACATGGTTTTGTGCAAATGCTATAAAAAAATTAATAAAATAAAATTTGATTAGTGCTTCTTTGTGGGTCTGCTACATGTAATAATATAAGTCCGACATATTGTTTTTTTCTCTTTTAATTTACGTGATGTAGGTTCGATAATTGAGAAAAAAGCTAAAGAAAAAAAGATGTAGATCACTCGTTCTTATGTTATATGCACAAAGATGCTTATTTGTATACTGTAATATATATAGTTGTCAAGTTGAACAGTTGTATTATTGGAGTTTTATGGCCAAAAATCTGATGTTTCAAATAATAATGATCCATCATATGATATGGGATTTGGCGGGTAGCGGAAATCACCATCCAAAACTTTAATATTTTTAATTGGCTAAAAACAAAACCGTTATATGTGAAGACAACACGCTAATTGTTTTCTTTACTTGTATGAATTCTCCATCACCATGCTTTAGTTGTTTAATTTAAGTCCACACAAACCAAAAGAATCCCTGAAGAGAATAAATAATAAAGAGGTTAGGCATCCAAATAAGCAGGGAAAATAAACTATTGCTCTGTGCTGCGTGAGTTGTGCTAGAATCTAGAGACTCATCAGTTGCATCAGATTCATTAAACCTTTTAGTTGGCATTACAAAAGTATTGATTATCCTTTGATAAATGACATACATATAAATTGTTTGGAATAAAAAAATCTCCATGTAGTAATTTACTAGATTAATTTGGGTATAGATAATATCAAAATTTTAATTTTATGTACTCGGAACAATCTTAAAAGATTATGATGCTCAATTATGTATTTACTTATTTTATGTACTCAAACCATGCTTAGCTTATACAAAAAAAAAAAAATATAATAAAAAAGCGTTTAAATGAAGATACTGGAAAATTTTTCTTTCCAAACAATTTATATACGACATTTATCTAATAACTTACTATTATCATGATGCCTTTAATTTATAATTCATTATTTATTTGTGGATCTCTTTTGATGAATAAGTGTAGATGAAGTCAAAAAGTTATTGTATATATATGTAAGAGAAATGAAACTTTATTCCTCAACCTTTATTCCTTAGCTAGCTTATTATTACTAGTCCATCAATAATCAAACTTTTAATTTAATACTGTTATAGAACACTTGATTAATTATGTTATGCATGAAAAAAGCAACAAATAATGTTGCTGTATGTAGTTAACCATGTGAAAATTGTTGAAATGTTAAGACGAGTTAGCCAAATTTTTAATAATAGAACAATAAAATACAATCTGT
>NC_029774.3:129188788-129231382 GCF_000817695.3 Arachis duranensis
ATATGTTGTTCTGGACAAAAAGAGAATGTAAATGACGAAGTAGTTAGACCATAACCGATCTCACGGGATAACGGTGAGGTTATCACAATCACTATATCATCAAAATCTGTAACTATCGAATCTCAACAATACTATATTGTAATAAGTATTAAAGGTCGAAAAAAAAGGTACAGGATAAAAGTTAAAGAGAAAAAAAAGGCTTTCACCATCTAATACATTACGATTTAGTATCGAATGTCTTGCAAGTTATCCACCCGACCTGGTTTTACGCATGATAAAGTTAAAATCTCTAATCGTAAAAGGTATAAAACAATTTAAGTATTTTTTGTTTATTTTTTTTAATTTGTGCTACACTACTCTTCATTAATTAAGTGAATTGTAGCTCTTCATTTAAATTTTAGACTTTAAAATTCAGAATTTAAAATTGGAATTTATTATTTAAAATTTATGATTTAAAGTTAGTAATTTAAATTTTAGAGTTCAATGAGTCATACACTACTTTTTTTTAGTGCATTAGCATTCACCTTTTTCTTTTATCTTCATAATTTTATTTATAAAAGAATTGAAATAGAAAGTAGAAATATTACTATTGTAATTTTTTTTAAAAAAATTCTAAACACAACAAATGCAAAAGTTAACAAAAAATAAAAGTATCAATACTTTTTGGTTAACCAAAGAATATCATTGACGAGTAAGCAAAACAACTGATGATTTTTTTTTTAATTCAATCCTCTTTTTTTCGGTAAATTAATTCAATCCTCTATTATTTATTTTTGTTAAAAACTTATCAATTGAAGGCTTGACAAACGGCCCAAATAACCTACCCTTCTCTTCTCCAATAAATTTTTCCATCTACTTAACAATGTATTCTCACGTCCCAAAAAAAAAAAGAAGTATTCTACTATTCTTTTTATTTCAAAATAATTATTACTTTTGACTTTTTTTATATATTAAGAAACTAGTGTACTTTATAAAATAGATCTGGATATCTTAATCTTTTAACAAAAAGAATACGAATTAATTTTAAATTAAATTAGACTATATATACACAAAAAATCAGTTATCCAAACTAACGTGTATTAAATATTAATAGTCAAATGTATAATAGTTTTTTCTTTGTACATTAATTTTAAATCAACCCTTATTATCAACTCTAATTTCGTAAAGTCCATGTTGAAAGTTAGAATTCCATTGCATAATTGACCGCTCATAATATTCTCTATAATGAACTAAAAAACAATCTATGTATACCGCTTAGACAGGTATACATGTATGTCCAAGTTTAGAGACAAATTAAACAAGTTTGATTAATGTATATAATAATAAATTTTTCTTGGAGGTGGAGGCTATTCAATTTTAAATGTGTTTGATTTTCACAAAAGAAAAAAATGTATTTGATTTAATTTAGAAGTATGTTGAGAATTTTGAAGTAAAGTGTATCAAATTGCTGTCATTGTTTTATCCAGGTAAGAATGTTAGTTAACAATGGAAATGAATTGATTAATCAAGTAGCACCTAACTTTCTTTGGTGGCATGGTAGTTAGAAGCATGCAATACGGAATTAGAAGTAGTTAAGTGAGCAACTACTCATAAATAAAAGACAAACCTCTGATCTTCCTCTCACTCGAACCATTCAACAAAGATACTCTTATTTTTTTCTATCTCAATGGTTGCTACCCTCCTATTTCAATGTTTGTTATGGGCAGATCCAAAATTTCGTACATGGTACCTGATTCCAACAACATAAACCAAGTTCTTGTACAGAATCCTCCTAGTACTACCACCCACCAATGTTCATTCCCAACTAAGCTTCTACTGTTACTGCGCCGCCTCATCCATTCAAGTAAGCTCCGTAGAAAACAACCACCTTTTAGAATATGATGCTTTTATTAATTATGATGGTTGAGTTGAATTGTAGAGGAAGCTGATGGGGGTTCACAAAGTAAGGAAGAAGAGAGAGTGTGCTCATGGTTATACACTTTGGCTCACTCTCAGAAATACATTGCCTTCGAGTATGTTGCTTCCACCGAAAGAGGCAAGTCAACAATATTTTCATATTGAAGTTGTTCCTAGAAAATGTTTTTAATAAAGTGTTTGCAGGTCTAAGTTTCACTGAAGCAGAGAGGAGGCTAAAGGAAAATGGGCCAAATGTTCCACTTGAGTATTCTTTTCCAAGGTGGTGGCATCTTTTGTGGAATTCTCTTTTCCATCCTTTTAACATGATCCTCATTGTTTTATCTGCAATGTCATTCATTGCTTGTGACGATGCAAATGGATGCATCATGCTTATACTGGTTTTCATTAGTGTTGCCCTTCGTTTCTGTCAGGTATACTTGCCTCTCACCTTGTTTGTTGATCAAGAATGAATATAGAAATCATAAATGCATTCACTAAACTAAATGTGATTCTTAGGAATACAGCAGCTCAAAAGCAGCCATGAAACTTTCTGAATTGGTAAGGTGCCCAGTAAAAGTGCAAAGATGCGCTGGTAGAGTTGTGCAGAGAGAGTTAATTGTTCAAGTTGATCACAGGGATATAGTTCCCGGCGACATTGTCATTTTTGAACCTGGTGATCTCTTTCCTGGTGATGTTAGGTTGTTATCTTCAAAGCATCTTGTTGTGAGGTATGCCAACTTCAAAATCTACCACCTTTTTATATCATAAGAGAAATTCGTAGGACAGCAACTTTTTGTATTTTTTACCATCATTTGACCAATCCAAATACTAAATTATTTTTAATAAATAAATTTTACTAATTCATGTGTACAATCTCTGAAAAACATAGGTATAAAGTGTAAACTATATATGCTTCTTGTGTGCAAAACATTTGTAAATATGAGCGCAAATTATTACTGGCTAAAAATAATAATATTTACTGACCATGTAGAATTGCTCGTATCATAATTGCGCGTGAATTAAGCTAACTAAATTTTACATTGTGACGTTTTGAACAGCCAGGCCTCACTAACTGGGGAATCTTGGACAACTGAGAAAACTGCTGATATCAGAGAAGATCAAAGCACTCCTTTATTAGATTTAAAGAACATCTGCTTCATGGTGAATTGAAATGAACCAAAGACTTTATATTTACAAACCAAACCAATACTAAACCAATACTAAACTTAACTGCAGGGCACGAGCGTGGTTTCAGGTACTGGAACAGGATTGGTTGTATCGACAGGATCCAATACTTATATGAGCACCATGTTTTCAAAAGTTGGGAAGAGGAAGCCACCAGATGACTTTGAAAAGGGTCTCAAGTGGATATTTTACTTGCTTATTTCAGTTATGCTAGTGCTAGTTACAATTATGTTCTTGACAGATTACCTTACATCACTTAATTTGAGCAACAGCATTCTTTTTGCAATCTCAGTTGCATCTGCCCTCAATCCTCAGATGCTTCCCCTCATTGTGAATACATGTCTAGCCAAAGGAGCACTTGCTATGGCTAAAGACAAGTGTATAGTTAAAAGTTTGACTGCGATTCGCGAGATGGGATCCATGTAAGAATGTAGTCACATTATCAACCAAAAAAGAAATATCACTCATTTGTCTTGTACTCACTCTTCATATTTTGCAGGGATATTCTATGTATTGACAAGACAGGCACACTAACAATGAATCGTGCAATTATGGTTAATCATGTTGACAGCAAAGGGATGCCCCAAGAACAAGTTCTACGCTTTGCATTTCTCAATTCTTACTTCAAGATTGAGCAGAAGTATCCATTGGATGATGCAATTCTTGCATATGTATATACAAATGGATTTAAGTTTCAGCCATCCAAGTGGAGAAAGCTAGATGAGATTCCTTTTGACTTCATAAGAAGAAGAGTATCTGTAATCTTAGAAACAAATGAGAGACAGCCACAGTTCTCTGGCAGGTTCATGGTAACAAAAGGAGCATTGTTAGAAGTCATGAGAGTTTGTTCTTACATTGCAAATTCTGACAAAAAAGAAGGAATCTCGATCTTCTCTTCAGATGACTATAATAGAGTTTTAAATCTTTCAGAAGAACTAAGCAATGAGGGATTAAGGGTTATAGCAGTAGCTATAAAGAAACTTGGAGAGGAAGCAAGTAATGGAATAAAGACAAGTGAGGAGGGAGACATGATATTCCTTGGCCTAATAACATTTTTCGACCCACCAAAGGCATCGGCGAAAGAAGCACTGCGGCGTTTGGCAGAAAAAGGAGTTGAAGCAAAGGTTTTAACAGGTGATTCACTGTCATTGGCAACAAGAGTATGCACTGAAGTTGGCATAAGAACCAGTGATGTGATAACAGGGCCAGAGCTAGAGCAACTTGACCAAGAAAGTTTCCATGAGACGGTTCAACGCGCCACGGTGCTAGCACGCCTGACGCCAACTCAGAAACTGAGAGTGGTACAGTCCTTGCAGACAGTTGGAAAGCATGTGGTTGGATTCTTGGGAGATGGTGTGAATGACTCTCTTGCCCTTGATGCTGCGAATGTTAGCATTTCAGTGGACTCAGGTGTAGCCATAGCCAAAGACATGGCAGATATCATCTTACTTGAGAAGGATCTGAATGTGCTGGTTGCAGGAGTAGAGCACGGTAGACTCACCTTTGGCAACACAATGAAGTATGTGAAAATGTCAGTTATTGCAAACCTGGGAGGCGTGATTTCACTGCTCATAGCAATCTTGTTCCTCAAGTATGAGCCCTTAACCTCTAAACAGCTCCTCACACAGAACTTGCTCTACAGCGTGGGACAAATCGCCATCCCCTGGGACAAAATGGACGGAGAGTATGTGAAGAGTCCTCAGAAATGGTCAGAGAAAGGGTTGCCAATGTTCATATTGTGGAATGGGCCAGTTTGCACTCTCTGTGACGTGGCAGCACTCTTGTTCCTTTGGTTCTATTACAATATCGGAGCTGATTTGGATGAGAAGTTCTTCCATTCAGCATGGTTCATTGAGGGCCTCCTCATGCAGACTCTCATCATTCACTTGATCAGAACTGACAAAATTCCTTTCATACAGGACATTGCTTCTTCGCCTGTCATGTGCTCCACGCTTGTCATATCTGCAATTGGAATTGCACTTCCATTCACACCTATTGGGAGAATCATGGAATTCACGCTTCTACCCTTCTCCTATTTCGGATTTTTGCTCATTCTTTTTCTTGGATACTTTGTACTTGGCCAGCTCGTTAAGAGACTTTACATATTGCTTTATAAGAGATGGCTTTGAATAATATTAAGATAGAATATCTATACACTTAGCATTCCACATACATTCTTCCACTAGTACCCTGCTACTGCAACTTATACATCCCTATATAGGTCTAGATTAAAAGTCAGAAACCAAGGTTCAAGCTAACAAGCTCTGGAATTTTAAATTTTTTACTTAGGTATTATTTCTCTGTTTAAAAATCACCGGGATTCAAAGGAGCATGAAGCATGAGTGCATGACAGCGAGCAAAATTTTAAAAACTCATAACAATATGACATTGCCAAACAAACATATAAAGAAGAGGTCCTACCGGGAGTCGAACCCAGGTCGCTGGATTCAAAGTCCAGAGTGCTAACCACTACACCATAGAACCAGATGTGTGAACCTGTCTTCTAAACCATATTCATAATAGTCAGAATAAAATGAACAAGATTTTCTTCGTTAATATCTTATAATTTTTCTTCGTATAATTTGTTGCATTAGAAATGACTAAAAGAAGGTGTCAGTGATCTGGGGAATATGTGGTTGAAAGTGACCTTGTTTTTCACTTGTTCGAGTCAACTTAATTTAAACGGTATCAGAATGCATTTTACTTGTAAATTAAAGTTACTTATACGAGTATACATGGAGGTTATACTTTATATAATTCACCTATATAAAAAAGAGATTCAATGATCAAGTAACAAGGAAAAAAAGTATCGTTCAGAACAGTTATATTTCTGTTTTATCAAAATATATTGAAAACAGAGATAACCCACATGTGTTTCTGGGCCAATTCAGATGTCTGGATTGAACTCCCTGCTGATGCAATTTAAACAATAATATACTCTTTCTTAACTTTTCTTGTTAATAGGAAAAAGAAGAAAGAAAAACGGATCCACCAGCACAAAAAAAAAAGGAAAAAGAAGGATCTGAGCACAAACACTAAAATTTGAGTGTATAATTAATTGTATTGAAACATAGATACATATATAGAGAGATCATAAGTGGTTTGGATGAACTCTGATACCCTAATTCTAACTATTGCTGAGGAGATTCTACAAAGGGAGAGTTGAACTGTGGCTCCTAGAGTGTGTAGAAGTGGAGCATTTCCTGTTATGTGAAAAAGGGCTTCTAGGCCTCTTCTGAAATGCTATTGAAGCCAGTTTGTATATTCTTGAACTTGAATTGGTGATTTTGTCATCTTGATCATCAGAATTCAAATCACGAAACATGGATGATGAATCCATGGAAACCGACCTCCTCATTGGTTGTGTAATCGAAGCATCTCTGTGCCTATTCATCTTTTCTAGGGTTTCTCCATCTTCACCCCCATCATCCTCATCTCCAATATTCCTCACTGAACTACTCTCACCATTCTCTTGATTCTCACCAGAACCATTTGAATCAGCCTCGGGAACTATCACCTCCGTACTAACAGAAGTTGCGGTACCGGAATCATGAAGAACGGGTGCGCGGCAGAGAGGGCAATTCTTGTGCGATCTAAGCCACGTGTCAATGCAAGGGATGTGAAAGGCGTGACTGCACTTTGGTAACAGCCTGAGAGAGTCGTTTTCTTGAAACTCAGCGAGGCAAACAGAGCACTCTGAACCATCAATTAGCCTCTCGCCTTTTCTGTAAACAAACACTGTGATGGAATCTATAACCGATTGCTGCAACCCCACGGTGCGGATGAACCATATAGGGTGATCAACCAAGGCTCCCTCATCGTCATCGAAATCCGAACCTGAAACAGCAGAATCTCCATTAACATGGAACAGTATAGGCGTGTTTCCTCCCGTGCGGTTATGCCTCCGGGAACAACAGATCCTTCGGATCAAGGAGACGGCACATAGAAGCATCGCGATTCCAACGGTGCCGGCCATGATAATCATGCCAAGTTGAAGAAGATGCACGTGAAACCCTTCATCACGGATAGGGATTAAAGGGAAAGGGAACTTTGGCGGGATGGGGATAGGGAGTGACAGTGATGATTGAAGAGGGGAAGGAGAAGGTGCTGGGCCTGGGCCTGGGCCTGGGCTAGGGCTAGGGCTATGTGATACTGTGTTCATAATCATATGCTCATTCTGATGTTGCAGTTGCGGTTGCAGTAGCACTAGTTTTCTGGGAAGAAAACCCATGAGCGGCGAAAGAGAGGATAACGTTTGAGGCATAAAGTGTGGCTTCATTAGCTGACCAACATAATTGGAATTTAGCGGCTTTCCTTTTTGGCGAATTGGATGACTATTAACATTTTAGTTATCTTTTTGCGTAAAAACATCTTTACAAATACACCACACAGCTTCATCTCCTTCTTCGTCCAAAGTCAATAGGGCGTTTACGCGTTTAACTTTAAATCATGGTGGGCAGTTAAGAGATTCCTATTCTATCATATCATATCATTAGTGTTTGTGATTGTGATTGTGATGCTAGCAACTGCTATTGCCTTATTGGACACTCCACGACTCTTTACTTACCATAGTGTGTTTGACTAGTTGACCCTGTACAACACAACATTCTTTAAAATCGGAAATGTTTAGAAAATTAGCCAAAAACAGTAACAATTTGTTTTATTAATTATTGTGACAATTAATAAATGTTAAATAAGATAAGTTTTGATTGTATTTTTTGTCTTTCTAACATTATCTCTTTAAAATATATCACTAGTGCAGTGATCACCAAGTATTACATATATTTACATTTCATTTGATTTAAGTTTAATTACTCTATTGGTTCTTATAATTTTACGAAATTTTTAATTTGGTCTCTATATTTTTTTTTAATTGAGTCTTTATACCAATTTTTTTTTAATTGAGTCTCTAGACTTCTTTTCTTTTTAATTGAGTCTTTGTTCTATAATTTTTTTTAATTGGGTTCTTATACATTTTTTTTATTTAGATTCTTGCACCAATTTTTTTTAGTTTGGTCCCTATAAAATTAAGTCAATTACTGTTAAAAGGGACTTAATTAAAAAAAATTAGTACAGAAACCCAATTAAAAAAATAATATAAAAACCTAATTAAAATTTTCTTAAAACACTAACAGAATAATTAAACTTTTAATTTATTAAAGGAAACTGTATTTATTCCTTTTGTATTCTAAAGTAAAAAAAATGATAAAATAAAAATTTAATTATTATTAATTTTATAATTTTTATGAAATATATATTTTGTTATATTAAAGTAATTAATTTTTTATTTTATTATTTTACTAATTTTATTAATTTTTCTATTTACCTAATTTTATTAATTTTTTTACTTTAAAAAAATTTAATCCATTATATTAAGTCACCTCAGATCTTAGTATTTGACCATTATTAAATAGAAGTAGAGTTGCACATGAATCGGATAATATCTGTATATTTGCAGTATCCCGATCTAAATTTTGTGGATATTATTTAATCTGCACTATAGGATCAAATTGCAAATTTGGTCGTGATATTTGCGGATTTGCATCATAATTTAAGAAAATAAATTTTAATATGATATAAATTTTAGTGTGTTGGTTTATGAATTTTATGATATCTTATTTTTTATTTTTTATGTTATACTTTAACTTAGAATAATTAAACTTAGACCTTATGTTATTATTTTTTATTTTTGTTATTCAAGAGATTTTTTATTGACAATATTTTAAGAGTAAATAGGCTTAAATATGTAAAAAAATAGATTTTTTGGACTTTTTTTTGTAAAAACAGTCAAACAGTATTTTTGAATTATGCGGATATACCTTATATTCAATCCGATCCGCAAATATGCGAATCGGATTGGATCTGACCTGAAAAAATTTGTATATCATATCCGATCCGATGAGTGCAATACAGATCGGATAGAATTATAAATTATATCAGATTCGATTCATACGCAGTCCTAAACAGAAGATATCAAATCTTAAAAAGTATAAATAAATTTTTTTTACTGTAACAAAAATAACTTTTTTTTAATATTTAAAATTTTAAATTCTCTTTAATATATATTATTTATTAATAATTTTAGGATAATATTTTTTTGATTGAGTTTTAGAGTGATACTTAGTTCACATATAATTAATCCAAAAATATTTAAAAATTTTAAATTACAAAACTTATCTCAAAAATTAAATCAGAAAATAGAATATTATCTTCTCCAAATATTAAAAAATAAAAAATAAAAGAAGAATATCAATTTTTTTACTCCTATTATCTTAAATTTGCACCATTTTTTTTTTATAAATACCGAATGCAATTATTCTAAAAAGCAACCTTTTGTTATAATATAATATCTACTCGGTATCTACTTAGCATGACTTATCTCTCCAATTAAATATTTTTAGACGGTATAAATATTGAATGGAAGACGGTGCAAATTTTTCAAGATTTGAAAAAGTTAATATTGCACTTGTATAAATAGAGATTTAGATAGAGACAATGTGACACACTACAAAATATAAAAACACTCTTGGTTCTTTGTCTTTATACACATTACAAAATATATATATATATATATATTTTGTGACTTAAAAGAAATAAACAAAAATTAAGAACGAGAAAAAAAAATAAGAAACTGCTTAAGAAAGGCAGTCCCACTGAATACTACTCTCAAATTCTTTCAAGGCAACGGAAGCTTCACTTGGGGAGAAAGGGTTCTCATTGCGGTTTTTGCCATAATGTCTGCTACTGTATTTGCATCTCTCAAGATCAACCGAAGATCAGCACGCCATTTCCAAGACATGATATCTCGAATTTTTAACACCAAAGGATCAATAAACCCAGAGCAATCTTGTAAATTATTGACAATAGTAAAAGCCTCCACACAATCTGTCTCACATATAATGTCTCTTTGTCCCGAGTCCATACTAAAAGAAAGCCTCTCCAAATAGCAAACAACTCTTCTTGCAAAATGCTACGACTCTCAATTGTTCCCAGACAACCTCGTTGCCACCTTCCCTTCCAATCTCTGCTAACACAAGCAAAACCAACTCGAGCACCACTGCCAGGATAGCTAGCATCACAATTAATCTTAAAGGTACCCACTGAGGGGGGAATCCAAGAGCCACTAATGGTTGAGGGGATAGACAGTCGTTGCAACTCAAAAATATTTCGAAGCTCCTTTTCCAAGGACAAAGCCATACGAATCACCTTGTATGTGGTCCAATGGTCGTGAGGATGAAAGATCTCGTTATTCCTCGAACGCCAAATCCACCAGAAACCAGAAAAGAATCTAAAAGGGCGTTGTTTGCTATTATGTAAGAACCAACTCATTAAATCCACTGGTTGATCGGAGATCCCTAAAGCTTGCCAAACAAGTTGGACTTTTGGACAATCGCGAATACAATGTAATACCGATTCCTGACCTGAGAAACATCGTGGACAACTATCCGTGTGCGAAATGCCCCTCCTAAAACGAAATGCAGCAGTAGGAAGAGCCTCTCGAAGACATAGCCAGGCCAAAAATTTGTGCTTTTCCGGAACATGTTGACGCCAAAGCCAAAGCCAATTACCCCTATCCTCCCAACTAAACATCTTCTTACTGAGCCACAAATAACCACTATGAGCATCATAAACCTTTGAAACCGCACCGGTCCAACACCAACCAACCTCTGAACCAGCTTGAACATCTGGGTTGTAAGAGTTAATGTTGCTCTGCAGAGACTGATTCAGAGGAGAATAGATATTCTCAAGGTTCCACTGTCCAGATGACCAAAGGTCCAAGATCCTGAGATCCGAATCAGAAATGTGAACATAATCCATCTCCTGACACATTCGCCCCTCTCTTCTCCATTTAGAAAACCAAGTAGTCACCCATCTCTTCTCCATTTAGAAAACCAAAAGTTTTGTTCCAAATCCCCAATGCACCAAATAAAACCTTCCTTCAGGATATCCCAAACTCGACATATACTCTTCCAAACATAAGATCCCCTTTCTCGAGACCGACTAAGACAATCATCCTTAGAAGAATGGTATTTCTCCGTCAACAGTTGAACCCATAGCTTATCGGGATGGTGAAAAAGTTGCCAAACTAGTTTTCCAAGAAGAGCAATATTGGCACAAAAAGGATCTCTAATTCCCAGACCTCCAAAATTCTTAGGGGTGACCAACACTTTCCAATTAACTAGATTCAGGCCTCTACCATTAGCTTGAAGAGTTTTATATCTATACTTTTTTATTTTATATTTATTTTTTTATTATTTATTTATTTTACAATATGTTATCAGCACAAGACTCTGATCAAAATTTAGAAAGACTCAAGTAATAAATTTTAATTATGTCAAAACTCTCTCATCTTAAATTTAATGCTCATGATATATCTGGAAATAACTATTTATCATGGATACTAGATGTCAAAATTCGTCTTAATTTAATAGATTTTGGAGATATCATTAAGGCTGAAAATAATGCATCCCAAAAGGATAAAACCAAAGCTATGATCTTCCTTCGTCGTCACCTTGACGAAAGATTGAAAAATGAATATCTCACACTAAAAGATCCTACAGATTTGTGAAAAAATATTGAAGAAAGGTATAATAATAAAAAAATAGTGATACTTCCTCAAACCCGATATGAGTGGACGCACTTACATCTACAGGATTTTAAATCCATAAATGAAAACAATTCAGTAATGTTCTAAATTACCTCACGAATGAAATTATGTGAAGAAAAATAACTGATAATGATATGTTAAAGAAAATTTTTTCGACCTTCTATGCCTCGAATGTGCTCCTGCAGCAGAAGTATCAAAAAAAAGAATTAAAAAATATTTTGAGCTAATTTCTTACTTTCTTGTTGCTGAACGCAACAATGAATTGCTTTTAAAAATTCATAAAGCTCATCCAGTTGGCGCCGCCCTGTTTCTTGAAGCAAATGCGGTAAATCATTATCCCATAAGAGGTAAATGACAAGGTTTTGGTAACAAGAAAAATAATGGAAGAAAGAAAAATTATGTTCACAAAAAATGATATCGCCAGAAGTGGGATAGAGAAAGAAATAATAGACAAAATAAATCAACAGAAGATAAATATTTCCGTTGTGGTGGAAAGGGCCATTGGTCACGTACCTGTCGTACCCCGAGGTACCTAGTTGATCTTTATCAAGCATCCTTGAAAAAGGACGACAAAGAAAAAGAGATGAATTTTGTTTCAAATGGTGTTGCTGAAAATTACACCACTCATTATGAAGTATCTGATTTATTTGAAGATCCTGAAGGAAATATTGGCATTTGATCAATGATGGAAAAGTTTAATATGTTGGTTTATTAAAGTTCTCATGTAAATAAATAATATAAAAAAATTCTTATTACGTTTTATTTCTAATGTATTTAAATTTCAAGTATGATGTATATAAATAATGTTTAATAAAATATTAATGTCTATGTTTAAGAATTTCAAAATCATTAAATGTGTTAAGTTTTAAAATAATAATAATAATAGTAATGGCAAAAAAATTCTAGTATATGACACTATTTTTATGTACAGTGTTTCTTAGAAAATAATTTCAATTAGGAATACAATTTTACTGAGCATGTACTGCTACTCATTTTATTATTATTATTTGTCTTTGAAAAAAATAATAAAAGATATATAATGAAGATGTTTGCCTTACGAATAGTGCAAGTTCACACTCCATTCTCAAAAATAATATATATTTTACTCATCTTGTGCCAAAAAAAGAATATGTTAATACTATTATTGGTTCAAACAATGTGATAAAAGGCTCCAGAAAACCTATAATTTTGTTTCTCGGAAGAACAAAATTTATAATAAACAATGCTCTACCAAGTCTCTAAGAAACTTGTTGAGTTTTAAAGATATTCGTCGAAATGGATATCATATTGAAACAATGAAGGAGGAAAACCATGAGTACTTATGTATCACAACTCATGATTCAAAAAAAAGATTATATTAGAAAAGTTATCCTCACTTTCATCTGGGTTATATTATACTAAAATTAGTGCAATCGAATCACATGCCATTGTAAATAAAAAATTTACTAGCCCAAATGAATTCATAACTTGGCATGATAGATTGGGTCATCTGAAAATAACCATGATGCATAAAATTATTGAAAACTCCCATGGGCATTCACTAAAGAACCAGAAGATTCTTAAATCTAGTGAAAATATTGTTGTGTTGCATGTTCTCAAGGAAAGCTAATTTTAAGGTCATCACCAGTAAAGATTGGATTTGAGTTCTCTAAATTTAGAAAGGATTCAAGGCACTATATATGGACCTATTCATCCACCATATGGATCTTTTAGATATATTATGGTCCTAATAGACGCATCTTCGATATGGTCACATGTGTGCTTATTGTCTTCTCACAACCTGGCGTTTGCGAGATTACTTACTTAAATTATTCTATTAAAAGCACAGTTTTCAGAAAATTCAATCAAAGCAATTCGTCTTGATAATGTTGGTGAATTTACTTTCTAAGCCTTTGATGCTTATTGTATGGCTAAAGGAATAAGAGTTGAACATCAAGTAGCTCATATTCACACACACAGTGGGTTAGCAGAATCACTTATTAAACGCCTCCATTAATTGCTAGACCCTTGCTTATGAGAAAAAATCTCCCAACCTCAGCTTGGGGGGCATGCTATTTTACATGCCGCAGCACTTATTCGTTTGAGGCCAACAAGTTACCATCAGTTCTCTCCTATGCAATTAGCTTTTGGCTAGCAGCCAAATATTTCCTATTTAAGAATATTCAAGCGTGCAATATATGTTCCCATTATACCACCTCCTCGTACCAAAATGGGACCCTAAAAGAATTGGAGATATATGTTGGATATGATTCTCCCTATATAGTAAGATATCTTGAGATACAAATTGGAGATGTATTTAAAGCCCGATTTGCAGATTGTCATTTTAATGAATCAAAATTTCCAACATTAGGGAGAGAGAATAAGATTCTTGAAAATGAACTTAATTGGAATGCATCATCTTTGATGCATTTAGATCCTCGATCAGGACAATGTGAACTAGAAGTTCAAAAGATTATACATTTGCAAAGAATAGCAAATGAATTGCCTGATGCATTTTCTTATACAAAGAGGATAACTAAATCTTATATACCAACTGAAAATGCCCCAATTCAAATTGATGTCCCAGTTGGACAAGTAGCCACTGAAACAAACTCACACTAGAAGCGTGGTAGACTTGTCAATTCCAAATTCAAAAATTCTCGAAAAAGAAAAGAGATAAATACTATTCTTGTTGAAAAAGATAAAGACATAGTAAAGTCACCTATAGTTATCCAAAATTTTGATATAATTTTGACGACAGGAGACGTTCAAGTACCTGAAAATTATAAAAATGATGATATCTCGATAAATTATGTCTTTACAAGAGAAAAATGGGGCCGAAATAAGACAATTGTCAATGAAATACTTGCATATAATGTGACATTAAATATCATGCATGAAAGTAAGGATATTGAGACAAGAATAGTCGAAGAATGTCGACAAATGAATGATTGGCCAAAATGGGAAGAAGTTATGAAGGTTGAGTTAGACTCACTTGCAAAACGTGAAGTCTTTGAACCTGTTGTCTGTACACCAGAAGATGTAAAATCTGTTGGATACAGATGGGTATTTGTGAGAAAACGAAATGAGAAAAGTGAAGTTGTACGCTACAAGTCTTGACTTGTGGCACAAGGTTTTTCATAAAGGTCCGGTATAGATTATGAAGAAACATATTGTCCTGTAGTGGATGCAATAACATTGCGTTATTTGGTTAGTTTATCCACATATCATAAACTACATATGCCTTTAATGGATGTGGTAACAACCTACTTATACGGATCATTAGATCGTGATATCTATATGAAAGTTCCTGAAGGACTAAAGATATCTAAACTATCTAATGAATATTCGCAGGGTTACAAAGATCTTTATATGGTCTAAAGCAATCTGGACGAATGTGGTATAACCGTCTTACTGAGTATCTAGCCAAAAAGGGATTTAAGAATGATGATATCTGCCCATGTGTTTTCATAAACAAATATGCATCTGGATTCATTATAATTATTGTGTACGTTGATGATTTAAATATCATTGGAACTCCTGAAGAGATTCCAACAATTATAAAAGCTCTAAAAGAAGAGTTTGAGATGAAAGATCTTGGAAATACTAAATTTTGTCTTGTCCTGCAGATTGGGCTACAAAAAATGAGATTTTTATTCATCAAACAAGATACACAGAAAATATCTTGAAGAGATTTTATATGGATAAGTCACATCCATTAAGTACCCCAATGATCGTAAGATCTTTGGATGTGAAAAATGATCAATTACATCCTAAAGAAGAAAATGAAGATATCTTTGGTCCTGAAGTACCATATCTTAGTGTCATTAGAGCGCTAATGTATCTTGCTAATAATACACAACTCGATATATCATTTGCTGTGAATTTTTTAGCATTTATAGTTTCTTTCCATCCAGAAGACACTGGAATGGAATCAAACAAATCTTTCGATATATTCATAGAACAGTTGATGTGGGATTGTTTTATCCATATGGATCCAAGTCACAACTAGTTGGCTATGCAGATGCAGGATACTTGTCTGACCTACACAAAGAAAAATCTCAAACAGGATACCTGTTCACATATGGTGGTACAGTTATATCATGGAGGTCCACGAAACAGACAATTGAAGCAACATTCTCTAATCATGCAGAAATATTAACGATACATAAAGCTAATCGCGAGTGTTTTTGGCTCAAGAGTTTAATCCAATATATTCTGTCACCATGTGGACTGATTAATAATAAGATAGCTCCAATTGTTCTGTTTGAAGATAATACAGCATGCATTGCTCAACTTAAGGGTGGATACACCAAAAGTGATAGAACAAAGCATATTTCTCGCAAATTCTTCTTCACTCATGACCTTCAAAATCATGGAACAATTGATATTCAACAATCCTCTCAAGCGATAATCTGACAGATTTATTTATAAAGTCACTTCTAAAATACTCCTTTGAAAAATTGGTATATCAGACTGGGATGCATCGATTCCGATATAGTAAATAATGTCGACAAGAAGGAGAAGTTGTACTCTTTTTTCTTTAGTCAGGTTTTTGTCCCTAATAGATTTTCTATACAATGTTTTTAATGAGGCAGTACTCATTACAAAGAATATTGCACTCTTTTTTATTAACTAAAATTTTTTTATTAGATTTTTTTAATAAAATTTTAACGAGGCATATTCTTAATAGACATCTAAAAAGAAGTGTTA
Source organism: Arachis duranensis (assembly GCF_000817695.3). Lineage (NCBI taxonomy): Eukaryota > Viridiplantae > Streptophyta > Magnoliopsida > Fabales > Fabaceae > Arachis > Arachis duranensis. The sequence continues at coordinate 129,205,170 of NC_029774.3, forward strand.
TAATATAGATGTTTCCACGGCATGACTTGTCTCTCCAATCAAATGCTTTTGAATGGTATAAACATTGAATGGAAGAAGATTTGAACAAGTTAATATTGCACTTATATAAATAGAGTTCTAAGTTGAAATAATGTGATACACTACAAAATATAAAAATACTCTTCTTTCTTTGTCTTTATGCACATTGCAGTATATATAATATATATGAATCATTTCTATTATATTAAGATATTAATTTAATAAATATCAATATTAAATTTTTATATTTATACTTTTTTATTTTATATTTATTTCCTCTTCATTATTTATTTATTTCACAACACCTTTGACTAATTTTAACATTGACATCAACAAACAAATATGAGCAAAACATGAAAGATTAATGATATTATTGTAGTTGGTAATATAGCGTTTCCAATCTAATTACGAACACCATTATTAACTAATAAACCGCAATAACTTATCGATCAAATTCAAAACAATAACTATGCTCCACCACAAAAATATTAAATTTTGTCTTACACCACAGTAAATATATATACATACATGCATTTAAATTTTTTATATTTTATTCATTAACTTATATCCCCTTATCACACTATACCATCATTTCATTCATTCAATGCCAAAAAACATTTACACTCTTCGTAAGCAAATATTGTCAACTTGCATTCGGGAAAATCGACATTTTGGTAGTTCTTATTTTGGAAAGAAATAGAAATTATTGATTAACTTGTATCCCTCATTACATTAGACCACCGCCTCATTCAACTTCAGAAAACATTTACACTCCTTGCAAGCAAACAATGCCAACTTGGATTTGGGAAAAACGATACTTTGGTAGTTCTTATTTTAAAAAGAAATAGAAATTATTCATTAACATGTGTCCTCTCATCACACTAGACCACGGCCTCATTCAACGTTAGAAAACGTTTACACTCTTTACAAGCAAACAGTGCCAACTTGTATTCGGGGAAAACGACATTTTGGTAGTTCTTATTAGAAATACAAATTATTCATTAACTTGTATCCCCTCATCACACTAGACCACCGCTTCATTCAATGTTACAAAACGTTTACACTCCTTGCAAGCAAACAGTGCCAACTTACATTCGAATAAAACGATATTTTGATAGTTCTTATTTTCTAAAGAAATAAAAATTATTCATTAACTTGTATCCCCTCATTACGCTAGACCACTGCCTCGTTCAACGCCAAAAAACATTTACACTCCTTGCAAGTAAATAGTGCCAACTTACATTCGAGCAAAAACGATATTTTGGTAGTTCTTATTTTCTAAAGAAATAGAAATTAGCTACAAATTTGCAAAATGACAATGTTCAAATAAATAGCCAAATAAATTTATACATATATCCATAATTTTTAACACATATTACTTTTGGATTTGAAGGTCCATATTTAATCATTTTTAGCTATATTTTTTTAGCCATCGGAGTTGTGCCTATATATATAAGTAATTATTCTGACCAAGATGTTAAAAACATCTTTTTATAATGATTTTTATTTAAAAGGTGTGATTTATTTGTTTAATCACACTTTAAATAAAAGTCTTTTATAACATATAAAAATCAAGTCCTATAATTTATCATTCAATATATATATATGTATATAAAGTCTACCACTTACCAACTATTTCAGAGATGTTCAAGTTTTCCTTATACATGTGTAACAATAGGGGGCATACACAGGCAATTCATGCATCACTTTATCAGATCAGCAAGCATTACATTTTATATGCAAGGGATAAATGGCAGATTTTCAATCTTTTTTCTTTGAAACAAATTTTACCAGGAATTGATTAATGTATCATATCATGATTATACCAAGGTAAAAACTCATATGAAATTGATGATTTGATAGATTTAACTAAATTATTGTTTAACGATTTACAACTATTAATTTCAGGTGAAGACGATATTAATTACTAACCCAAAGTATTACCCGAAAAATTGAGGCACTGACTTGAGACATACCATGTATGACACCATCACAGCATCAAGAAGTGAGCGCTATTTCATTAATTATCCCCTTCATAATAATATCATTTAAGGGGGATGCTTCCATAAAGATGCAGAAAACGTCTTTTTTTAAAGATATTTTTTAATAATTAAAATTTAACACATATAATAATTTAAATTATATGCTAAACTGATTTGTCCACTCTAATTTTAATAAAAATAATATAATTTAACTGATTATATGTGTTAAATTTTAATTTTTAAAAAACATCTTTAGAAAAAGACGTTTTTAACATCTTTATTTAAGTGGCTCCCATCATTTAATTACGTAGCAAATTTTGAAATGCTTAATTTCCAATGATCTCTCGAGTTCCCAAAAATCTCGTAATATCTGTAACAAAGAAGCATATTTCTCAATTATTTCAAATATTCTAGATAAGAAGGAATATTACAAGTGTTATTGGAATCTTTTCATCTGAAAGAAACACAAGCAACAAACAACATTATCTACTTACCTGTGCTCCAATACCACCATATTCACGAGAATCAGGAGGCCAGTGCTGTAGTAATTCCTTTGCCACGTCATAAGTAGGTAGCTTGTGGCCCAAGGCAATGCTTTTACCTCCGAGATAAACAAGGACACCCCTGCCTTCTGTTTCATTGCAAGCTCTAAGTTGTTCCCACAGTTACATCAACAAACCACACATTCCCGTCACCTTCGAGTTTTTCTGCATTGTCTTTGTGTGTCATCATCAATGGGAGATTTATACCCAATTGAAGCCAGTGGAGAGTGTACAAAGAATGTATGTCTGGTGAAGGATCAACACAAGTTTGGATATGAAGACTCAACACCAGAGAGTGACACCACCAACAGAGGCTATGCTATTTTGGCAGTGACATTGCACAAACTGCAAGGGAATGTCGAGTTTTGTATATATACTGCCATATTTTTACACATTCTGAAACATTCTCCACTAGCATCATTATACATATATTTAATGTCTGCCATCATATGATATAATTCATGATTAAGCTATATGCTTCTATTTGCCTTTGTCACAAATACAACTCAGTATCATTTCCCTGCATATGACTTACAAGTTACAATAGAGCATAGTGGCACAACTAACCTCAGTTAGTGGGAATGACACAAAGTCTTGGTCTTATTGATCACTGATTAGCCATGATATGAGGTCTAGACGTGTGGCAGTAGCATGGCATTGTGTTAGTGGTAATCATTGGTTACCTAAGCAAACCTGCTTCATCCAAATGGAACAGTTTTATTAAGCAGATGTTCTGTACTTTTGTGTGTTGGGGGAAAAAAAAAGTACCAAGGAGACATAGTAGTGGAAAAGGAGGTCATCGTCAAGATTCTGTTGCCCCTATAACTTTTTGTTATATTCTTTGGATAGCACTCACGAATTAGAAAAGGAAAGAACAAAAGAGAAAGCTGCCTACCACTAGGGGTTATGCGCTGTCAGACGAAACCTTTCACCTAATCAAATCCCTTTTTCATTTTTTAATTTTCCACTCTGTTAACTTTTCTTTTCTTGCTTCTTGTTTTTTTCTCTTTGTTTCTTACTTGTGTATACTTGTTGGATTCTATAGCACAAGCAAAGCAACTCAATTCTTAGGCCCCTACTAGCTACCAAAACAAAAATCCATCTCTTTCTTACTTTCTACAGCCATTGCTACTAATTACAACAGTTTCTGTGAAAGCCATGTGATTGTCTCATTCTCTCATTTTATTTTATTTTAATTTTGGTTATTGTGTTGTTAGTTTTCATGGAACCCGAGATGCTTGTGTATCAAATTGTCCATAATGTGTTGTTAGCTTTAATTAATTAGCTCCACTTCTAAAATTTATATTCATGCATTTGACAACTCAGAGTTGTTCTCTTCTGATCTTTTAAATAGTTGCACTCCGGGTTAAACTCATGCTGTCTTCTCAGTTTGGTTGGTAGACACAATTTTTTGCATGAGTTTTCTTACCAATTTGTACCACTTTGAATGGCTGTGGGGTCCAACAAGTTACATGTCTTCCTCACATAACAAGTTGAAACTAATGGCCTCATGAGATTTTCTTCTCTTGTTTGATTTTGCCGGGTGTGAATACAGCCTTGGCAGCGTTGAAAACCTTGCACCCCCTATAAACTTCTTTTCTTCTATTTACTGAAATAATGAAAATCTTTTAAGTCACATATGCATCAATTTTCTAGCATTGGTCTTGTATGCAATTATTAGGTTGCTGAAAGTAACAAGTTGTATCTATCTATGTGTGTTTACATTGATCTTTTACAGCATATGTTAAGGAAGATTAAAAGTTTGATTATTCGTGGGGATATCCCTTGAGGGTAAAAAATATGAAAGAAAAATAGAAGAGAGGGTTATGTTGTTAAGGAGATGCCTTTTTGTGAAAGTCAGCGACACTAATGAGTGTGTCCCATGAGTTTTGAATCCATCCATATTCTTAGGATATGGCTCTCCTCTCACTGTGTCTATCTATATCAAGGTCACATGGGTTTTGTAAGACATGTCATTGTATTTGTACAAGTGATGACACCTTCTCGGAAGGGCCTATGAGTTGTTATTAATTATGTAATAATGTTGAAAGTTGAAAGGGTGTTTTTCCATAAAATGATAGGTCCACAAGCAGAAGAAGAACAAGGTTGTGATTTGTGAAGTGGGGAGTGGAGACTCTTCCCTTATTATAGCTGTCTACGATTGAGACATGTCTGTTCCCCCAACATAACATGGCCTTCTTCAATTGATCATCATTCTTGAATCCCCTCAGTACCCGCAACCTCAAATGTTTGCATGTGAGACAGAGAATGCTGCAAAACTATGCATATCCATGCATATTGCTCTGACACATTTCATCTTCTGTTAGTTAGTTAGTTAGTTACATGTTAGTGCCTCCTTATCAAATTGCTAGTTTCGTTTTGGATATATGAAATGATCCTGCTACCTAACGAGGATTTTATTATTTTGCCACGTTTTCTAGATGTTTTCACATTTTATGAGAGCAATTATGAGCTTTAACTGTGCTATTGAGTACAGTTTTAAGTAACATTGTATTCCTCTCAAGTCCCATCTTCGACAAACGTATGTGCTTTCTTCAGTACATAAGAGTGATAAAAAAAAAGTATTGATATAAAAAATGAGAAGGATTTAGATAAGAGATATGAATAAATTGGTGGGGAAGAGGTGGGCTTTTTGGTGGGGTTGATGAATTGATGAATGAGGGCCGCTTCACACGTGTTGTTGCAATTGAAACAAAAAGAGGGCCCATTAAAAGAAAAGAAGCCACAAAATTGTCTTTGAGGATTTGTTTTGTTGCGAAAGGGAGTGGGGTCAGTGATTGTGATGGCCATACCCCTACCCCTCACCTTTACCCTCTCTCTCACTGGAGTGGTCGGTAACTGCTTTCAAAGCCCCTGCCAATTGCGTGCCACTTGTCCATGCATCACTTCCCCCTCATCCCTGCTTACTTCTTCTCCGATCAGTCAACTTTACGTAATGTTAATAGTTAAGAGATATTAGATAAAAGTTTAGTTAAATCATCTAATAACTCTCAATTATTAACTTCACATAAAATCGACTGTATTGAATTCCACCAAAAACCATTATGAAGAAATAATATTTTATAAATACTAATTTTTAAGCATTTAAAAAATACATTATTTATTCTAAATGATATTATACTTATTTTTTATTTTTACTAATTTGAACATCGATATAACTTTATGAGTATTTATCGTTGTTGTTTTTCTTAAAATCGATATATACCTTATCTATTTTATACACTAAAAACTAAACAGAGATAAGCTCAACCTTAAAGAGAATAAGGCTGATCATGCAAAAATATTGGTGCCCAATGTGGATTACATTATTGCTAAATACTAAAGGTTCATGTTATAGATAACTCTTTTTCTTCAATACTTGAAACTCAAGGGTTGAATTTATCAACCCAACGAATCCTTCTTGAAGGTGCTTACTTGCCATTTTGAAAGTAAATTCACTTGAAAGAACATTATTTATCATAAAAAAAATGATATGCCTACTAACCTATAACATACATACTATTACTAGAGATCTGTTTTAACGAGTATAATAATATACATTTGACAATGGGTACAAGTTAGTTCGTGAAGATTAGTCAATTAAGATCGGCAGCAATGTGGAAGAAGAAGAAGAACATTTTTTTTAATACAAGTCAGATAGGACAAGATATATCTATTCCAACAATTAAGTTATTACGATTTAAAATTAGACAACCTTCTTGATAAGTAATTAGTAATTAGAGTATAAGGTTTTCTAAGTCACAGTTGATAAGAGGATGCTACGATTTATAGAGGATCCAAAGTCAAACGAGGGTGGTTCCTTCAGCACTAGAAATTTCGGCTGTGACTAGCAATGTCTCCAAGCTGGACCAGTTACCATGATCGATAGTAATACGTGATAAGAATTTTAGACTTTTACCGAGGAAACTAGTTCAATTAGCTAGACAACATGCAGTTAATTTAATTTGTGGAAATTTGATTATGGCTTAAAAGTCTAATACGTTAGTTGGGTAGCTAGCTATACTAGGGTTCAGAACACATCAAATGGTGTATTTTAATTTTTCACCTTTATTTCTCATATGGTGAATCTGATGACTATTCATTGTGGGTTGAATTAAAAACTTGGCTTTACTTGCAAGCTCAAGCGATTGCAGATGGGGTTGAACTTTGAATTCGCATTTGATGCGAAAATCAATATAGCATTACTTGAATTGAAGTTCAACTAATTGTTATATTTAATCGAAACCAAAAGAATCTTTCGCCTATGTTTAGTATTTGTTTGAGTGAGTTTTTAAAAAAATATTTTTTAATTATTTTTTTTAAGAGATCTTATAAAAAAATAAAAAATAATTTTATATTTGGTTATTTTATATAAAAAGATTTTTTATTTATCAATTATATTTGAGTATAATAATATAAAAATATTTTTTTGTTTATTTATTATATGAAAAATATCTTTTTTTAAAGAAAAAAATCTTTTAAAAAAAGATATAAATTATAGCTTCTCAAAAAAATATTTTTTATTTTTTTAATATTTTTGTTTTTATTACTAAAAATTTGACAAACACACTAAAAAATAAAAAATATTTCTTTTCGATGAAAAAAGAATTTTTTATCAAAATAATGGCGTTGAAACGCTAACTTATTCTAATTCTTACTTGGGATGAGAACAAATGTGAAGAAAAAGAAATATAATTATAGTAATTTAAAAGATTACTTGGTTGATTTTTCAAAAAAAGAGCTTTATAAACTTAAATATTTTCTACATGTTGCCCTTTTTTCCGAAGATAGATGTTATTAAGTTTATTTAAGTTTGATATCTAGATATCAACACATTTGCATGATAAATTATTTTAGAATTTAGAACTAACAATAATAATTATATTACTATTTTATTCTTTATTTCTAAAAGATATATAAGATTGTATTCAATACATGTTTTATGTTTTCATGGTTTCAAAAAAGATAACTTGGCAGGCACCCAGTGACGGATGTTGGAGAAAAACTTAGGGGAGCAAGGTAATTTGGCTATGACAAATAAAACTATTATAACCTTTGATAAGATAGCTGCCACCTCCAGCCCTACCAAGTTCCGGCAATGCATGCACCTGGAAATTAAACATGACCGATATGCTGGGTGCGAAGGATTGTTTATTTTAATATGAAAGAGTGGAGAGAGTTTTACGTTAATGTTATAAAAAATAGAGTTTTACAGTGTTATAGGAGACTGCTTTGTGCAAGCACAATACGCAGAACATGTATTGTGTTGACAATACGTAGATTGTGTATTTATAATATGTAGTATGTGTATTGTAATTTAATATTAAAATAATGCAATACGCAGTTTGTGTATTGTCTTTATAAATTAAAAAAATATTAATATGACAATTCGCACTCTGCGAATTCTATAGCCCCCATAATTTTGTAAAACACCATAACTTCTAATATTAAAGAATTATACCAATTTTTATTCAATATCCAAAAAAATTAACCGGATGCGAACTCTTAAAAGGAAGATTAAGGCTAGTAGTGTCCTTTTTTTTAAGTTGCCCAAAATATTTGTGTTACGCCGTTGTAGGATGCAATCAAATTTACAAAATGTTACTAGTAAATTACACTTTTCTAACATGTTACTCATTTTTTAAAATCTTTTTCTGACAAAACATCACTGACAAATTGTATTTAAATTAAAGAAAAAAATTCACATGCATGTAAAAACACGGATACATTTTTTTTATATGAAAAGTATGTGTGTTGTGCTTTGTAGTGAAAAATATGCGTGTTAGATATGAATGTGAGACAGTTTTTTCTAAAATAAGGGGATGAAAAAATTGTACTATCTAATTTTTTTGTAAAAAAATTAAGTTCGGACTCTTCGATTTGTATTTAAAATATTAAAAAATTTGGAGTACACAAATTAAAGGGTCTAATTTGTGTACCTCAAATTTTTTTTAAGTTTTAAAACACAAGTCAAAAAGTTTATTTTGTGTTTTCAAAAATCGGATGGTTTGATTTTTGTTCCTTGACACCACAATTACGTAAAGTATCTATACACGCTATAACTATGTCTTACACCATTATTCCAATCACATCTAAATTAAAAAAATGATAAAACATGTCAATAAAAAAATAATCGTGAAAAACACCGAATAATATCTAATAACTAAAAAATTTAGTCGAAAATAGCTGGTTATTTTTACTCTAATTTTAATTTAAATTCCGTTAGAGAGTCGGTGGAATATTTGTATAATATATACAATAGGCTATTTATTTAGCACAATATGAGTTTAAAAATAATATCTAGAATAAAATAATACTAATTTCTCAAATACAATACACCCATACTATATAGAATAATCATTTGGATACCAAGAATAATAAACATATGATATCCTACTGAATCAAACATCTCTAAACCCCTATTATACACATTATACAGATACTCTATTGATTCCTATACTTCCTCTTTTAATTTAATCCCTCCCTCAATTTAAACAAAAAAAAATATGAGTGCACCGGCTTGAACGGAGAGTGTGAGGAAAGAGAAATGTTGGTTAATCGGCTTAAAGAGAGCTGAAAGGAATGGCGCGCCGGTCCTAAAGCCAAGTGTCACTATGTACAGTTGTACACGAAAATAAAAATAGGAGGAGCAACCGGCAACCGTGTATAGCAGTAAAGTTGCATTTGCATTGAATTTGAGTTTTCATTTCATTTTCATATTCACAGAGGAGCCAACCCGAGTATGAGGCACCTAACCCCAGTAGTCAGACTTTAACCCATCCCTATGGTTTGCTTTATTTAAAGACACTGAAACTCACAACTCACCCGGGCTCTGAACTTGTTCACCCCTCTCTCTCTCTCCTTCTCTTCCTCCCTTGTTCTCTGTAATCTTCTATCTTGTGTTCCTTTCTAGCCCATCAAAATTTGATTGTTGTAATGATGGTAGAGAGAGACCAGGGTGCACTCTGAATTTAAGATCATTCCTCACTCGTGTTTCTGTATGAATTAAATTACTTGTGCTTGTGTGTATGTGGGGTTGATGGGTGATGAAGAGGGAGAAGTAGAAGTGGCAAGAAAGAAGGACAACTACTTTGATGTTTATGGAGATAGCTTCTCGTATAGTAGCTGCTTCTTACACTTCTGGCTCTCTTTGAGACACTACAATTCCTCTTCAATGGCACCCTTTAAGTAAATATAACATAAAGATCCCCTTTTCTCCTCTATAATCTCATCTTCTCTGCCATCTTAATATACATACATTTGACTGCTAAAAGAAAATAAAAGGGATCATCCATCATCATAATCTTAAAAGAAAGAAACACCTTGATCGGTCTAATTTTAAAGATCCGTGCTTTTCCTAAGTACACAACTCATCATGAAGAGACTTAGCAGCTCCGATGATTCTTTGGGCGCTCTCATGACAATTTGTCCATCATCAACAACAGGTTAACTATTAAATTTTTTTTGTTATCTACTTTTGTAATTCAGACAGATCCATAGCCTATCATGTGTAGTGTTTTACTATAAGTTGAGATGTGTTTGATTCGGTCTTGTTCCTTTTTGTTTTCCTTGGGTATTGCATTCCAAGTCACAAGGTTCAATCGTGCTTTGTTTTCCTTTTTGGGGTGTTGCGTACCAATAGTGATGTTTGTTTGAAAACACAAGTACTGTTACACTAACCATGCTGTCTCCGATTTGCATTGATATAGAAGAACACAGTCCAAGGAACAAACAGCAGGTGTACGGAAGGGAGTTCCAATCGATGTTGGATGGACTGGACGAAGACGGTTGCATCGAAGAATCGGGGCACCACGGCGAGAAGAAACGGCGCTTAAGCGTGGAACAAGTGAAGGCTTTGGAGAAGAACTTCGAGGTTGAGAACAAGCTGGAACCGGACAGAAAGGTGAAGCTGGCACAAGAACTGGGCTTGCAGCCAAGACAAGTTGCCGTTTGGTTCCAAAACCGCAGAGCCAGGTGGAAAACCAAGCAGTTAGAAAGAGACTACGGCGTTCTCAAAGCCAATTACGAAGCTCTTAAACTCAACTTCGAAAAACTCCAACAAGACAACCAAGCCTTGCATAAAGAGGTACCCACCAACGTCGATTATGGCCAAACATTATTTATCACCAATAGTAGCATATAATAATCACACTTAACCTTGATGCAGATTAAGGGATTGAAATCAAGGATGCAAGACGAACGCACCGAAAGCGATGCTTCGGTGAAGAAGGAACAAGTGGAGATGATAACAACGCTGCAAGACTCGGAGGAGAACCCTTGCGATCTTGAAACCGCTGCCGCCATTGCTGGATCGGACTCCAACAAGGACCTGAGCTACGATTGCTTCAACAAGGGCGACGGTGAGGGCGGTGATGGTGTGGGAGTAGCAGCATCGATATCGCTGTTCCCTTGTGGGGACTTGAAAGACGGTTCTTCGGATAGCGATTCAAGCGCGATCTTGAACGAAGAGAATAACAACAGCAGCTGTAGCCCCATGAACAACGCGGCCATGTCTTCGTGTGGTGGTGGGGTTCTGCAAAGTTCGAACCTTTTGATGTCTCAGCATGACGAGTCGCCATCATCGATGAGCTGCTTTCAGTTCCAGAAGGCGTACCAGGCCACACAGTACGTGAAGATGGAGGAGCACAACTTCTTCAGTGCAGATGAGACGTGCAATTTCTTCTCCGATGAACAAGCACCAACCCTTCAGTGGTACTGTTCGGAAGAGTGGAGTTGAAGGGGAAGGAACTGAGAGAAATAAGAGATGTAAGATGATGTATGTATAAAGAAAAGATGAAAATGGTGGAAGGTGGTGGCGGCACGAATGAGAGAGAAGGGTAATATGGTAATAATGAGGAATGAGTCTCACTGTCTCAGCCGTGCGGGAAAGCTAGGGAGGTAGAAAAGGGGGTAATTAATTTATGAATGGAATAATGATTAGGTCGTAATGTCGTAATGAAATCATGCTGTAAAAATTTTTGGAACATGGCTACAAAAATTGCTGTCCTAAAACTAAAATAGCCCCTTAATTGCATCCCCTCCCTGAAACCTTTATTTTCTTTACTGCTATCTATTTTTAAATAACTTGTTCGCCCTAACCTTTTTTCCCTTTAATTTGTTTTCATCTTTCATACTAGCTACACAGTGCACCCCAACTGCCTTATTAGCTTCCTCTTAGGTTCACTTTGGTGATCAAAGGGAGACTGGTGGTCAATGACACAGGATGTATAAAAAAGGGTACATTATTTCCATTTTAATCAATAAGCACTATGAAAATACTCTCTATTTGCGGGTGAACTTTTTTGGCATACAAGTCCCTGTAAGGCCACAGACAAAAAATAACAGACTTGGGCATAAAAGATCAAGTTATTTAGGAATTTTAATTTCTTCAACCTATAGCATTAGTTTTCCACAGACATATCTCCTACCAACACATGCAAAATTAGTTCAAAATAGAATGTGTGGTTTAGGTAGCTTAAAACACCGCCGCTCTTAATTAACTTCAACAACATTTTTTATATACACCCTTGATCTGAGAACCAAATATTGGAAAGAGAGAATGGCGGCTACAGCCTACAGCCTACAGTCTTCTCAATATAATGGGTAACACCGGACTTGTGTAAACAAACTAAAATGTATCACAAATGTACACTTGACCAATTGAAAGTAAATGCCAGTTAAACTGCGCTGCCTCAGAAAACGAATTTTAAGTTTCACCTAGTCGTATGAGAGATAAATGGACCTAATAATCCCTCCTTTTAATACAATGTAATTTTCATCACATTTCTATTTAAAAATCTTAGTCGGTGAATCATTGGCTAAGTACTTTTACTTACAATGTATTAAGGTGCCAATTTTTATTTAATTAAATTTGTGGCGCAACGACACCAAAACTAGTGTTGCAACAGTATTACTCAATTTTTCCTCTGTCGCTGTATATACAAAATTTAAGAATTGCACTTCTGGTATTTTAAAACTACGAGTCCAAATTTATTTTTTCTGAAAAAAATGCTGTCACAATGTGCTAGTCCTAACATTGCAGCGCCACAATTGCACGGACAAAATAACGAAAAAAAATCCAGGCATTGCAATTTAATTTGCAACACCACATCCAGCGCCGGGATGCCACAGTGTTAGTTGGTGACCAGCCTCTATACAAAACCATGAGAAACAAGAATGGTAAAAACTTAGGTACAAATTGAAAATTATTCAATGATAATTTAGTAATATATCAAATTATTTAACTGATTTTTAATTATAAATTTTATATAAAATTAACTGCACCCAAATTTTTACTAATAAAAAAATTAACTGATTAATATGCTTTTATTCTCTTTTTTATCACAAATATTTAGAATATCGACAAAATTTTAATACAAAATTAATATTATACCCATAAAAAATAACTTTTCTTTGATATAAATCTACAAATCTCAAATTTTAATTGATTTCATTAAAAAATAATCCAAAATATCTATTCTACCCTTTTCATTTCCTCGACCACCTTCCTCCCCCCTCCCCACTACTCTTCTTTCAGTTCACCATCTTCATCATCAACATCTTCATCTTCATATCCATCAACACTATTCCTCCCCAATGCACCACCGCCACTCTCATCCACCACTGCACCGCTACTCCCCCACCACCAAAACTCCTCATTCTTCTCCATCCTCAATTTCAATTTTTCCTCACTAACTTCACCATCGCTACCTCAAGAAAAGTGCTGCCGGCTCCACCAGAGACTAAGAAACATTCATGTCAATTTATTCTGTAGTCAAGCTCCATATCAAACAAACAAACTAGCATTTTTCTCCTAACCACATTTACCCACATACATATTAATATTAGTGATTATTTTATTAACACAAATTAATCAATTAATCCCGCCATAATTTTCAGATTTGTAATTGACAACTAGTTGAACAAAAATGTAGTTAGAAATTCTATTATTTTTCAGTCATAATTAATTAAGATTCACTGCTCTAATTGATCAGAGGAAGCAATTAAGAAATTCAACACCAAATGAAAGAAAAAGGTTTTCAATCCTAAAAAGATGGGTATAATCGGCTCTAGTGTTGGTGGGTACATGGACAACACAAAGTTCAACAAACCTATACCATGGAGCTCCGTTCCAGCACCGCTGCGGATCGAGTCGGACCACCCACCAGTCGCGCCCAAGAAGAAGAAAAAGACAATGAATGCTTCAGTAGCTGCGGAGGAGGTGGTTGCAGCTCTGCAGATACTTTTCTGAGGCAGCGGTGGTGAAGTTGGAGGTGAAAGAGGAGGTGGTGGCTAAGTTAGTAAGGAAAAAGTTAAAATTGGGGATGTAGAATGATGATGAAAGGTTGAAAATAATCACTTTGACGATGGAGATCGTAAACTCTGAATTCATGAGAAGAGAAAAGGGTGCAAAGAAGATGATAGTGGGAATAGAATAAGTATTTTGAATTATTTTTAATGAAGTTAACTAAAATTTAAGATTTGTGTATTTTTGTCAAAAAAAAATATTTTTTATGAGTATAATATTAATTTTATCAAAGTTTTAAATATTTATGAGTAAAAATAATTGTTTTTGTTGTATATAGAGTAAACTTTCATGTCCTATTTAACTATGTACCCGTAAATTGAAAACATATAAGCCGATAAATGTCCGAAAGGATATGTACATTTTATTTTCCTTTTTATCTTTAACCTTTCCATGTGCCCCACCCAATCACTAGAAAGTTGAAACCCCCCATGAAATCATGAATGCGAGGAATAAACATCCTTCGTCACCTGCTTTGAACACATCAAGTATGTGAAAGAAGATTCCATGAGCTGCTCACACGCTACATACACGCTGAAAAGTGAAAACGAAAACCACCGTTATAAGATAGGAAAACTTTCAAGTAGATGGACACACTAGTGTTTCAATTTTTTTTAATACTTGATTTTAATTATACAAGATATATATAAAATTAATAATTAAAATTTATTGAAGCATCAATATACTGATGTATCCATATAGCTAAAAACTTTTTTATAAGATATATTTTATCTTAAAGGAAATGATAATTATTTTGATATTTTATTTAGAAAATAAACTACTTTTTATGTATTATAATTCAATACATAATTAAAATTTATTTAATTTCAACAAAATAATCGTTTAAAATACATATTAAATATGTTATAAAATTACCCAGATATGTCTCAAATTTTATAATCCTATAAAAAAATGATACATAAGTTAATTATCTAAATAACATAAAATTCCGCATTCAAATAAAATATATACAAAATTTATTTCTTATATTAAATATACGTGGAGTTAAATTTATTATATAATAATATATGATTTATACTATAATTTTGGAACCCATGGTCATTTTATAATTACTGATTAATAAATATCTCCATTTTATTTAATATTTATTTTATATTTTAATATATATTTTATATTAGTAACTAAGTTTTATATATACACACTTACGCAGGTAGTATAGTTGTATAAAAAATAATCATTACTTTTCAGAATATATACAACAATTGTTCCGTCACAATCTATAACGAATTAAGCTTTAAATTGATCTTAGTCTCAGTTAATTATTTTTTATATGATGGATGAAATAGTGTAATACAATAGTATGAGTTAAAATGAGTGTATTTCACAAGTGTGATGCATAATACAAATCGTTATTTACGATTTGCTTAACAAAAGAAATTGTTATTCATGATTTTAGAAATCACATTTTTTTAAATCAAAAAATTGAAATCGTGACTCACGATTTCTTATTTTTTTTGTCTTACTTGAAATCGTAATTCACGATTTCTATTAACTTTTTTTAATTTTTTTGTTTTATTTGAAATCGTTACTCACGATTTCTTCTTATCTCATATCACTGTATTACACCAAAATATTATAATATTAACGAAAAACACCAATAATAACCCAATATAAAAAAAATTAGCCCTTAGTCTCTTACACTAAAAATGTCTTCAAAATTCTAAACATGGTCGAAATTAAAAAAATTACATTACACTAATCTTCCATTCTCTTTCCGTCAAGTTATTCCTTATGCGATAAGTGATTTGATACATTTCTTTCAGACTGCAGTAGACAACACGACATTATTTTAATGGGAAAGTTTTGGAACTAGCAGATTTATTAAAATTTGGTCAGCATTTAACTAGTAAAATAAAAATGAGTGATTCTCCATCATTAGATAAAATTTTACACCATTAAATATATTATTGATAGCTAATTAATGACTACAACTCACCAAAACTGCTGGCCCTCTAGCACTCCTCTATTTTAATTTTGGTGCAAAATATTTTATGAAACAATATCGTTTAAACTTAATATTCATATATTTTTTTTAGGGATAAAACATTTTTTGATTCATCAAGATTAAATCAAGTCACTCACGGTGTGACAAATAACTCAACAAAAATGAGGTAGAGACCAACCCAATGCAATTTTTTTAATTTCAGATACCTTTATAATGCAATTATAATCTTAATTTTTTTTCCATACAAGCAGTACATGTAAAAAATTATTTTAAAATTTAACTCATCTTTAGCACAATTAATTTGAGTGGAAAAAAACTGAACTTTCTTTCCGTATTGCTTTAGCTTTTCTTTCTTGTTTTATTACTGATACTACAAATTACACCCAGCTAAATTGCAGGTAACGGGAGGTTCTAGAAATTGATTCAGTGAAACTACGAAACTGATGAATGATCTGATTTTTGGTACTGATATGGTCGGAAATTGGAGATCCGAGACAACACCGTATGAGATTGAAAAACTAAAGAATTTAGCGTCGGAGATGAAAATGACTATTTTACTCCTATGTTTGCTAGCGTAAGTAGGAATGTCATTGTGTTCACCATCCAATGTGCATGCATGAATTTCGGGGAGCCTACATATAAGGATATGCCTCCATTAACATTTTTTAACAATTAATTACTCGTAGCATGAGCGAGTAACACGATGTGATGTGACATATTAATAGGACTAGTAGGGGGAGTTTGTGGCCTTAGCTTGCTTTAACCAAATCCGATGCTAAAAAAGAAAAAGACAAAGGATGATTAAAGAGAGAGCCTCCTCTAAAAAGATGTGCCGCATGATTGGATCCCAAAAATACGTGTCGGCTGGGAGCCGCAGCTTTTTACCACCGTGATAAAAGGTTAAAAAAAGTTCATATAAAAATAAAAATCTGTCACCTAAAATATTGTACTGTAGTAGTAGTATCTGACAATGCATGCAGTGCAGATTTTACCCTACAGTAATTTTGGTAACCTAAAAATGTAGATTATTATTTTTGTTTCTTATTAACAAAGCGTTAATTAAAACAGTTGAAAGGGGGAAAGAAATTATGATAGGAAGAATTGTTTAATTAGGAGAAAAAGAAAAAGAAAGGAAAAGTAAAGAAGAACCAATAAGATGCAAGAGGACACGTAAGGGTGCATTTGCATCTGGAAAAGCAAATGGTCTTTGATTATTTTAGTAGTATTTAATATGGAGGTAGTTAAAAGAAAACAAGAAAACAAAAGAGCATTTTATTGTGCGTGTACGGGTTGAGCATCTGCAGACTCGAAAAGCCCGCTCTGATTGCAGTGTGGCACATGGCTCCGATCCCCTCTTTTTGTGATCGTGCGTACTCGTACGTGTTCTCTCTTCCTTCTTCCTGTTCATTCTACACGTGTACGGTGATCCCAATGCTCCTCTGCTCTCTCCATCCCTCCCGCTTCACTACTTATCACTCAAGTTTATGAATAATGATTAAAAAAAACTATATGAATAATGATATTTTTAATTTGATTTTAAATTATTATAATTTATTTTTACCATAATATCCAAGGGAACCAATAAATGGAGATGTGGCTATCTCGGGGAACACTGTTTCTTTTTCCATGCCCTTTGGTGAATTCCAAACACCAATTCCAAAATGGGTCCACTGAGTCCAACTTGGTGGGATAGGGCCCCAGCTTCCGTCTGATTACGTTAAATAATTTGTTGTTATCCTTAATAATATGAGTGCTTGCTGCTATGAGTGTAGCTTAATAGGCTCTGGAAAACATGGGACAGATTCCATTCATGCTAATGTGTCTTGAATCCTTGATTTTCCATTAGTTTTCTCTTAATTAGGATATTAGTTTTAAACTAGTCTACTGGGTACCGGATGGAGAAAGTTAATGTAGCAGGAGAAAGGTAAAACAAAGAAATTAAAAAATGGAAAGTAGGGGTGTGGTCCCCTAGAAGTAGAAGTGGGTCCCAGATTTGATTCCTGTATTGGTAGAGGCATGTGCTGTGGGACCCATGATGCATCGAAGATGTCAATGTCAAAACGGGTCAGCATCACCTAAAAATTGCAAATTTGCAACAAAGCTGGGAACGGCAGCTGGAAGACGAGAGCGGATGTGTTATATGTCACATCTATGTTAACTATACGATCAAATTACTTATTAATATAAAATATATATTAAAAATAAATTAAATTAGATATATTTATTATACATACATATATAATAATTAATTTTAATATACATATAATTTTTTTTATGTGTCAAGTACAAATAAATTGTAGGATGCTTCTTCTTTTTAATGTCTCATCTTTTTAATGAACTTCCCACCTTAGTTTATTTTTCTCTTTAGCTCTTCCATCCCTTTTTATGTCTAAAAATTATTATCAGCCTTTACTCCTATCATATCATATCACATACGTATTCATTGTAAATTACTAACTTATCATGATATTCTTCATAACGCCAATTTTTTTAATATATATTATTACCATTTATCAATATGTATAGTCTAAATTACGTATACGGTATATATACATATCTCAAAATATTTATTTAAAAGATGCCGCTATTATTATAATTTTGTAATATTAGCCTTTAATAATGACTCCTGTGCTTGGTTCAAGTATAAGTGTACAATACAATCAAATCACTTTTATTTCAACTGGGTTTCAAAGACACAATGCAGAGAATCTTTTTTACTCCATATCTTTTGTATACGTATTTCACAAAAATATAAAAATAAAAATAAAAAACTCATTCCACCACTTTTGATTAAAAAATTATCAAAATAACATGATTGAAATTCTATGTACGTAATTTAAAATTAAACATATCCAAACTAAAAATAAATTATATTAAATTTAATAATTAAATTTTAAAAATATAAAATATTATTACTACGATCAAATGTATTATTATTTATATTAGTCGTATTATTGTCTTATCTTAATTATATATTTGTTCCTTTTATATAATATATTAAAATTATATATTTTTTTAAGTTAATAGTCAAATTAGTTTTTTAAAAATAAGACATTTTCTAAATTTATTTTTAAAATTTTTTTTTAATCAAATTAGTCTTTAAAAAATTACGAATTAATCATATTTGTCTTCCATTTACTGACCTAATAACTAAATTGATAGATTTTCGTAAACATATTTAGTCAACGTCTAATTGAATATGTTATGTGTCATGTATGCTATCACTTAACATTTTACATCATCAATCATTAACAAAAATTGTGAATAGAGTAACTGAAAAACAGATATTATTAATTCATTAATTTTTGAAATACCAATTTGACTGAAAAAAATCTGAGAGACGAATTTAAAGAATACATTATTTTGAGAACTAATTTAATTATTAATCCTTTCTTCTCCTCTTCATTGTTCACTTTTAAAATAATCTCTCTTTATTATTTATTGATTTTTGACATTCTTTATATAAATTATTATCACTCCTTTAATTTAACGCATTAATTATATTTACTTTCTAATTGTGTAATATATAATAACTAATAACACTTAAATCGCAAACCATGTGAAATTAAATTAAAAAAACTTAGTTTTCTAACTTGCTACTAGTATTTAAATTAAGACTAATCAATTCTTCACCTTTTATACTAAAAATGTTTGTCCTTACCATTTTCCTTTTCAAATTTTAATAATTAAAGACTAGTATTTAACATTTACTCTTATATTGTGATCATTATGCATGAGCACTACATAACAGATTCCCTTTTAATTTAATTTGTTGCTTCTTCCCCCCACTCCAGGGGTCTCACATTGGTTGGTGGTTGTTTTTTCTCCAAACTCCAATTGCTTTCGCTTTCTTGTATAATAATGCCACTTTTGCTAACACCCTATTCTCAGTTCAGTGGAATAATTAAGTATGTATTTGTATCAATGGATCACTTTTGCTCTTTAATTTGTTATGGGTAGTGAGAGGCAGCTTACGGATTAGGTAGCATGCTCCACTTTCTCCTCACAACAAATATCAGGTTTTCTCATTTTTCATTTTTTTTTATACACAAATAAAGCATGCACACACATATATCTTCTCATTTATATATCATTATCATATACCAAGTTATTTATGTAACTGAAAGCGCGACTTCTCTTCTTCAATTCATGTTACCAAGACCAAATACTAACTTAAAACATATCCTTAAACATAAACTTACCTTTAAGCCTCGTAGCATATAGATCAATTAATCTTCGTTTACTAAAACCCACCACTAGTCACGTTTATTTATCCGGTTAATTTAACAATGTCAAAATTAAATATGATCAATGCATAAAGTAGCTAATAAAATAAAATATATTAGGACCCATTGGCTTATATAACTTGTCAAGTTCTTATCGGCGAGTGAATAATACTCATTTTTTTATGGGAAGCTCTACGGTAAGGTCATTAATAATAAGCTGCTAAATAATACCACTACATCAATGTTACGATGATAGTACTAGTACTACTATATATATATATATATGCTTGGCTTCCTAATTCAACCTATAAATCAAAGGCTTATACGCAAACGAGCAAAGGAGTTTCTTACACGCAATCTTTCAAGAAGCGTCAACTATTTCACATTTTACATACATGCCGAGAGAGAGAGAGAGACAACAAAGTTATTATTATAAACTGAATAATTCGCACAGTCTCAGGATGCAGGGCAGAAAAAAAAAAACTCAATTACACAAGTAACGGCATAATAATGATATTATATATATATTTTATTGAAATAGTTGGATAGGTATAGATATATAGCAGTATGTAGAAGTGGAAGAGACTGAAGATATAGGGGATTTTGAGGTTTGGACAATAACGGATAAGAAAATGATTGGTAGGAAAAAGCTGTTTTAGTCACGAAAATCTCCAGCTTTTTATAAAAGATGAGAGTAGTAGTAATGACTAATGAGTTCGTTGGTGCTCAATCATGAGTTGACAGGGGTAGCTACTAGGTGAGGAAAAAAAGCAAGGGATCGGAGTAGTGCAATTTGTGCAGCACTACTACACTCCGATCCTCTCTTCTTTAATTTGAGGTGGGATTGTCATGGATCCAAATTAATAAACAAATAAATAAATATAAGGGTTTGGGTAAAGCTTATCGTCATGGCTATAAGTAATGAGTATGATGACATATGCTCACCTATAAAGATGTCATTTTCTTTCCTTTTCACTATGCTTGGGCCCAATAGTGGTTGTATACTTTAATGCCCCATTATCACTGCCAACTTCACTTCTCTATATTAAATGTACACCCTCACCTATGTCCATACACATATGACAAATTTTAATATTATTAATTCTTGCTAATTACTAAATTAAGATTAGTTAACGCTTGCCGTTGATTTACTTCATTTGGAATCTCAAAAAACCATGATTAATTATATACTACAAAGTGTTGTAGGAAAGGAACTTTGAGAAAAGAAAGGACGCAAACAAAATTAAACACAAGGGAAAAAAATACCTTTCTCATCTTTCAGGCTTTTATCGGGCTTTTACGCCCTCAAAGCCTCAAAATACGACTTTTTCTTGCATCCATAACGTTTATTTCCATTTGTATGATTAAACCTTGCATTTAAAAGATTCCAAATAATAAAATAATTCATTTACTTCAACTTATTTATGTCAATTTAATGTTAGTTAGTTAATCTGTTTTAAATCAAAATATATAATTTTAAATTCTGTTTGAAAACAACAACAACAACAAAAGCTCTGCTGAAATAACATATAGGGCTTCTTTAAGATTTAACGTTCTAAAACACACATAGCTAGGCATTCAAGATTTAAAACATACCAAGACGTATACACAACATATTTTTTTTATTGACGCATTAGATTCCAAATTATCCACCGTACCATGCTTGCTGCTTGGAAACAAATTAAAAACAATCTACAAAACCTGTAAAAGTTCAACGTGATGAAGTATTAAACAAGAAAAAAATAACATATACTTAGTTGTCAAAGTTGAATTTCTTCCTGGAAATTAAATATTCCGTGATAATTACCTTATGCTTAACAATGTATAACCATAATTAAACAAGTCAGGTGACAATTCACTCACACGAAACTTAATTCACAAACTAACGCCTACGCCGGAGTATGTTGAACTTGAAACCAAGTGACGTGGCAAATAGCAACTCACATTGCGAATAATAAAAATATTATTTATATATTAAAATCAGTTTATTTGTGCATAAAATATTAATAGACGTGTCAACTAACTTATTTTTAATATATATTTTATAGGGTAATTTTTAGTCAATCTTTTCATAAATAGAGGCTTAGTTATTTTTTATTATTTGTTCAATTGTTATTGGAAAAATTGATTTTTAATTAAAATTAATTATTTTTCTAATTTTAATTAATTAAACCAAATTATTACTAAATTAGGGTAAAATCCATTTTGTAAATCGCAATAATTTTAATTTCAAAAAGATTTGATTTTATACTTTTTCAATTTTTTCAATGTATCTAATTTTCTTAATGTGTTCAGCAAAAAAAATAAAAAATTAAAAAAATAAAGGTTAAAAAAATTCAAAATAAAACAAAACAAAACTTAAAAATTTGAAGAACAAGAATAAAAAAATTAGGGATGGACATCTTATTAGGGATATTTTTTATATGTATAATGTTTATATTTCTCTATAACAAGTTTAAAAAATAAAAAATTCTAATATATTTATACACTTGTGTGTATGTAATATATAGAGATGTCATTCAAATTATTATATTTTAATTTCTGCTATGTTAGATATTAAAAAATAAAAATTTCTGTTACGTTTAAAGTTGTTCGCCATTTTCAACTTTTAATTCGTTTTTTTTTAGTTTTTTATTTTTTATTATAATTTTCTTTTGGCTGAAAATCTGAAATATTAAAAAACTTGAATGGACTGAGAAATTTTAAAAATTGTAAAATAAAGCATTTTTGAAAACTATTGTAATTTATAAACTAAGTTTTATTATAGTTAAATAATTTAGTTAATTATCTAAGATTAAAAAAATAATTTAATAAATAAATTCTTCCAATAACAATAGAACAATCTCTTATTTATAAGAGAATTAATTAAAAATTATTATTTTATATTAATAACTAATTTTAATATACACATAAAATAATTCTACTATTTAAATTTAATGGAGCATAGAAATATTATGCCAAACTTAATAATCAGTGATCTATGACTATTCATTTAACTGAATACATAATTTGTCTTCAAATCCGGGAGAATAAGAACTGGATAGTAACAAGCCAAAAACTGAGAGTACTTACTCTGCAATTGCCATTTCTTATTAGAGGTTTGAGATTAGAGGATTAGAATTTAATATTATATTTAGTAAATATGAAGACACTAAAATTATTGACAGCTCCACGAAATAAAGACACAGAAAACTCAAATTCATGAAAATGAAACCAAAATTTTAATATTTTTTTTATTTTTTCATTTAACTTTTTAAATTCCCATTCTCCTCATTTCACTGTCTTCACCTCTTTCAAGCTTCCCTCACCTCATCTCCATCGATATTTCCGACAGCAGCTGTGGCGGTTCTGCAATCTTAGGCGGCTGGACTCGACGGCGACGGCGGAATAGAAGACGTGGCGGTGGTAGCTCCTTCTTGCTCCCGTCGCGTTCTCCCTCTCCGTTCACGCTTTCAACTACCCCTGCGTACTTCAACAGCAACAACGACGGTTTGGTGGCAGTGCAGGTGCAAAGGCGGTGGCCTCCTTCAACGGCGACGGCGTCGACGACCTCCAGCGACAACTGCGGTCTCGACAGTGATGACCTTCTCCCTCCTCCTCTCTGTTTCTCGCCGAAACTCTCTCTCCCTCTATCTCTTCGGTTCGTGTGCGGCAGCATCGTCTCTTCCCTCTGCTACCGTCAGCGTCTCTCCCTCCCTTCCCCTCTTCTCTATTTCCTCCTTCTACTTCTTCCCTTATTCTTTCTCCCTCTCCTTGCTTTTTTCTTATTTTTATATATTTTATATTAAATATAATACAAAAAAATTTAATTTAATCAATCTCTCCATTTTTCTTATAATTTTTTTGTCTTAATCTCAACCTTCCTTTCTAACACAAGTTAGATTGAATTTAAATTTTCATCTTTTCGGGTTGGATCACTCTAGCATTCTATAATGATAAGTAATATATGTACCAATTTATTTTAGTTCAAAAAAAAATTTCCAACCAATTTAAGCTGAAAAATATCATACAAAAAATTATAATATTAATTAATTTATTTTTAAAAATTTTAATTTTTATATCTTAAATATTAAATTTTAAATTTTATCAAAAAAATGAACTAAAAAATTACTAATATTGACTAATTAACTGCTTATTTTTGTACTTGTAATATATTGAGGCAGCTCGAATTGATGGAAGCCATTGTTCTTTACTCGACTTAGAAAATGCTATATTATTGAACTATTATTTGTATAATGTGTATAATGAATTATTAAGTTACAAAATAAATTCCATATTATTTAGAATAATTATCCGTAAATTGATTTGACATTTTAGATTTAACGTTTTAATACACCATTCATTCTAAAAATTTTAATTAATAAAAAAAGATAATACTAATAATTATATCTCGAATATTCCATAAACTTCTATTATACATATTATAAAAATATTTCATTAACTTATTGTACTTTTCCTTCAAGAAAATATCATGCATATTGATTAACGTAGTCCATAATTCGAAGTAAGAATAAATACTTTAGATATTTTATTTTTTTATATTAAATTAGTCACTGACAATAGTTTTAAGTTGTTAGTATGTTATTTGTTTGTGGTATTGTGTCTACCAATATTTGTTTTTTCCTATATTTATATACACACTAATCTAATTTTATTTCTTGTATAGGAGTAAATATTAGAACATTTGTCTAAACATCAAGAGCGAATTGTAGCTGAAGAAATTCCTTCCAAAGTGTTGGAATTTATTTTTATTTAGAATTTTTTTTATTTCTTATTATATAGAATTTTAAATTTAAATTGTTATTATTATGTCTTTTTTTGTTCAGTACAATAGATATTCAATTTGTGTATTTAAAATTAAATTTTTGTTATTAATGTTATATGTGTAAATATAATTTTAATATATTTAAATAATTCAATTAGCCACAATTAAATTATAATAAAGACTACAAATTCTTAAAAAAGTTCAAGTTTATTATCTACAGAAAAACATGATTAATTAATACAAATTAGTCATAGATGGTATGTAAAAAAAATTACAAGTTAGCTATGGTAATAATGTGACTAAATAACTTGACATTAGTCATGAAAAAATATTGGCTGAAAATCTCATCAACCTGCACAAATTAGTTTTGGATAAAGTGTGATAAAATTATAATTTTTAATTTGATTATTTTTATTTAGCTACAATATTAAATGTGAAAAATAATATATAAACTGTGGCTCTTTAAAAGTTTTTATGATATTTAAAACTGTGGCTAATAACCTTAATTATTACAGTTTTTATAAATTTTAGCCACAATTTTTTCTGTAACTAAATGCTTTATTTCTTGTAATGATAAGATAAAAATGCCAAATAAGATGTGGGTACGATTATTTCTGCCGTTATATTCTCAGTTTGGCTTAATTAGTAAATTTCAATCATGTTTGAAAATAAGAAGATTTCAAAAGATGACATTGTTAGTAAGAGTTGTGACGATTATGTTTATTGTGAAGCCAGCCATTATAGAAATTACTAGGTTCTAGGTATGTGTTTTTACTCTTTTGAATTGTATATTTTGATGATTTTCTTTCAACTGTTGAGCTATGTTGAACTTCACCGATATTGTTATTGAGTTTCCTTCAAAAAAGAAAAAAAAAAGAAAAATACAATATCATGCATACTATCGTTATCACAACAGACAGACAAGCGACCAACATTTTTATAGGGGAAAAAATCTCAACAAAACTTAGAAGAAAAGATTAAGAAAACCCATAGTACAAAGGGAGAATAACTAGAATTTCACATGTTTAATATATCTCAAATGTGTAAAGCTCATGTTACAGTTGTAAGTTGCATGGTAATATATAACATATAAGAGATACTACTTGAGTAGTTAAATGGTCAAATTTATTTATAAAAGATTACTCGTTTTTTAAATTCATTTTTGAAAGATTTTTTGAATTAAATCTATTTTTTAAAGATCTTAAGTTAGGCACATTAGTTATTCTGTTACTTTCATTATTAATTACGTTAAAATTTGCTAATGTGGTATATTAAGCAAGCAAGGTTCTAAATACTGAACTGATCATCGAACCGTTTTAGTCATTGGTTCATTAATTTATTAGTTCAACAGGTCTAACTATTTTTTTAGATAAATTTAATTATAATTTTATATTATTGTAACTTAACTA
>NC_029774.3:129231451-129238851 GCF_000817695.3 Arachis duranensis
ATTAGACTATAGGAACTTTTTACTGCATAAATTTGATCTACCGAAGATGTGGCATCCAATGGTAGAGGACGTCTTATAATTAATTAATGGGGTTCTACCACGTCTTGAAGATTGAGGAGATTAAATGACAAGTCTCCTTATTAACTACTATAATCAAAAGGTGGAGGCCGGAGATTTACGCCTTTTACTTGCCGGTAAGTCGGGTCACGGTTATACTAAAAGATGTGGCACATATATATATATAGACTATCGATTGATTGAGAAGTTGTGACAAGAAAGACAGATAGTAGTCACGAATTCTTAGTCAACGAGGGTCTAACGATTTTTGACAGCAAACCCAGTGGGTATATGGTGCGAAATTTATAAACAACAAACTAACCGATAAGTACATCGGGTCGTACCAAGTAATACTTCAGGTGAGTGAGGGTCGATTCCACAAATATTGATGGACTAAACAATGATGGTTGATTAATTTATTTAGTTAGGCAAGCAGAAAATAATGTTTGAGTGTTCAAAAGCATTAAATAGTAATTTAGAGAATTAAAAAGCAAGCAATAAATTGAGGTGAAAATAATATGAAGAAGGCAGTTAAGCCTTCAGAGTTATCTATTTTTCAGATTAACTTTTTTTACTAACTATTTTAATCATGCAAGATTTAATTTATGACAAATTATATGTGACTAGACCCTAATTTCTTAGACCTTTCTAGTATCCTCTAACTTTCAACAATCGCCAATTTCTTGATCAATTAATTCTGATTAGATGGTGAAGTTTAATTCTAGTTATTATGCCACAAAACTCCTAATTATCCAAATATAAGATGATTATATGTCACGTATCCCCTTAAGTCCAGATAATTAGAATTTATGAGAAATTGTTTTCAAGCTGTTGTTCAAGTAAAGAGTTTTTCCAAGTTATACAAGAACTCAATTAGAAAGAGGATCATACTTCTGTTCCACCCAAATTCATAAGATAAAGAACAAAAATAATTCTTGAATTATAAATCAATACATGAATTAAAATAGAAAAATAATAGTATCAATCCATACAATAGACAGAGCTCCTAACCTTAACAGTGGAGGTTTAGTTGCTCATGGTTCAGAAAGAGAAACTAGGATTCTAGTAACTGTAAATTCGGTTGAGGTGGAATGGAAAAAATCCTAGAAGAAAAAGTTTCTCTTTTTATATCTAATCCTAATTAATTTAAAATAAAATTTGAATTTAAATCAGAATTAATTATATCAATAAGCAAGTCTTCAATTGATGGATGGGGACCACTTGCTTCACTGGATCCACGCCTAACTTGGCAAAGAGCTGCACCTTACTTGAGTGCCAAAATGGGGCCCAGAAATCGCTCCCAGCATTTTCTGCGTTTTCTGCACGTGGCGCATGTCACGCATACGCGTCAGTCATGCGTACGCGTCGATAGTCTTCTTCGCGTGTCACGCGTACGCGTCAGGTACGCACACGCGTCGCTGCACAAATCTCCAAATCACGCGCACACGTCAGGTACGCGCACGCGTCGTTCCTCGCTGGTCATCTTCTTTAATTCTTGTGCTCCTTCTATTTGTGCAAGCTTCCTCTCCATCAAATCCAGTCAAATGCTACCTAAAATAAATAAAATTGCACGAGACTCAAAGTAGCATCCATAGTAGCTAAAAGATAATTAATTCTTGATTAAACTCAACAATTTAAATGCAAATTCACTAAAAAAATATAAGAAACATGCTCACGCATCAGTATACTAACTCCAAATGTTACATAAGGTTGTCATGAATTTACCATACAAAAGACAGAAAATTTTTAGACACTAAAGAATCTATTTAGAGATATGTCAGATGTTATATATTCTGTTTAGTCAGTATCACTCTCTTCACGAATAAGTTGACGATCTATACCATCCAAAATATATACCACTGCTCCACAATTTTTTTGTAGATTCACACTTATGTGTTGAATGTGATATCATTTTGGCCACAAAACAAAGCATTTATCTTGAAGAGCATAATATTTTTAAGCAGAAAATAGATGATATAGAAGATGTGAATATTTATACTCTGAGTATGTTAATGTTAATTATAATATTAGTTTTATAATTTTTTAATAATTTTTATATAATTTTACTATTGTGATACATTAGTATATTTGTAATACCATCTATTATATTCATAATATACTAAAACAATTCTCTTTAAAATAAAATAAAATGGTAATGAATTTTATATTTATAGACAAAACATTTAAAATGCAAGTCACATGTTAAAATTATGTCGAATCAAACATGTGATTTGTGTCAAATACAATATGTATTAGATATGCTCCTTTTATAACATTTATTTATTTGTAATTATATTAAATTAGTCCATTTTCAACAAAAATATATTAATCTTTTTTATATATAAAAAAATATATTTTTTTGATTTAAATTAAATAAATATAATAATTACGAAAATGAATAAACAGTAAAGTATTTACGAAAATTTGTCTTGGAACACATCTTGAATGCTGAAGGAGTAACCCCAAAATAACCATATTTCAGATGCTGTGACCTCATGTTGTGATAGGGTAATGCTGTATTACATCTTAGGTGCACCCTGGATAAGTATAAAGACTAAAATCAGGTACTGAGCATCCGAGATAAGCGAATAATATGTAGAGAGACTCAACACCTGGGATATGTATAACATCCTAATGCATCCTCAACATCCAAAATATAGTCAAGGATTTAATTAGGGTCTCAATATCCGGGATATGTGTATTATAGTTTAAATATCTTTACACCCAAGATATGTTAGAGAATAAGTCTGTTTATAGAGTCCATCCCAATACCTCCCTTCACACAACTCATAAACCAATATTTTCTTTCTCTTCTTTCTATTTTATTTTGACGGAGAATAATCAATTCTTCTTTATTGTGGTTTATCCCAATAGAATAGTTAGAAGGAAAAGTATACGTTACCAAGAGAGAGTCTGCCAACTATTACCAACACGTGATAAATTAGGATTAAACCATGATTAACTTAGATGTGGCTTTATTTAGTAGATGGGCTTCATGTCCAGCCCAACTCAAGTTGGCAGATTTTGGCAGATAAAAAGTTGGTAACGTAGCACTACTGTTTACGGTGTTGAAGGAGTGATTTTCGAGCCTAATAAGACTGACATGTGCGCACAAACTGGGTTGATAGCCTAGATGGGCTAAAGACCGTTATCCTGAGTAATATGGGAGGGGAGTAGGTATGAAGGAGGTTGAGCGGGTTGCATATAAATTTCTGCACGTATTTTCAAACGGTGGATTTACCAACCGGTTATTTTGAATTGATGGGATCAGCATGTGAGGGTAATGTTCAACGTACATGCACGGCTAATGCCGCAGCATGTGATATAGTTGTATGCTACGGTCCATGACGTGGTTGTTGGTGGTGGGTCGTCTTCTTCGACTCCTGAAGTTGTCCCGCTCGAAGCCACACTGATCCACTATGCCCAACCTTGGATAATGTCGACGAGGATGACAGTGAGGGCGATTCAACTTATGTTCTCGGGTTCAGATCGTCAAGCGATACAACTTTCGAAATCCTCAATCCACTCCCACGTGGGGTGTCCATGTCATTGCTGGAAGTCTCTGGTACAACCCTCAATGGGCTCACCAGTAGTGCGTAGACCAATATAGTAGGCAACATCCTTGAGTGTAATGCTGGCCTCAGCCCATGAAAGGTGGAATGTGTGGGTCTCAGGTTTCCACCACTCGACAAATGTAGAGATAAAAAAATTGTTAAACATAAAATTTCTCAACTCTGCTACATGCCCAAATCTAGCCTCCCTTATATAGGGCAACATAATGGCCGATAGCGGGAGACCTAGAGTTACACAGCGTGACAATAGTAACCGTGGTCTCTCAAATTTCCAAAACCTTTACTCGCACATATTAATTACGTCTAAACCATTAATTGTTACTTAACATTATTAAAACTTATAAACTACCTAGATAAACATATATATTAAATGCAACAGATACCTACTTATTGGATTAACAGATAAAATGAGAGTTACATATTTTATTTATTTAACTTAACTCAGAATTAGTTACCTATTTTATTTATTTAGCTTAAGTATTTACAATTAATTATACAAAGTATAAAACCATACTAGATATACCAACAAAACTAATATATATCTTCTAACTTAGTATACTCACTATACCTACCCATATTAACTAAGTTATTAAAGACTAAATATCTAAACTTATTATTCACAACAATAAAAAATGTTAAACTACTAACCTCGAAGTCTAAAACTCCAATTACGTGTCAAATAACATTCAGTCTGTTGATCTCTTTTGCGGACAAGTTGTCGGGGGCATATTTTCTGAAAGAACTCGAATGCACGCTTTTAGATCACAAAAGTAGAAGATATGGTGGTTATGCACATAGTTCTTGGACACTGTGACGTATCTATGCATGCGAGCTTATCCCGGATGCTGAGACCTCATCCATGGCAATTGCACATATTTCGGGTGGAGACTCCTTACACATTATGCGCCTATCTCAGATGCTCGATCAGTATCCGATTTTAGCTTTTATATTTATCTTGGGTGTACCCACGATACATGTGACACAGCATCACCCGATCACAGCACGGAGTCACAGTATTTAAGATATGGCTATTTTGAAGTTATCCTCTCAACATCTAAAATGTGTTTCATGATGTATTTTCGTAAATACTTTTTATTTATTTTTGTTATTATTATATTTATTTAATTTAAAAAAATCTAAAAAATAGCCACATTCACCAGTATGTGTTTAATTTAACTCTATTGTTATTATTTTATTATAAAAGTCTAATAAACAAAAATATATAGCAAAATTATACTTTTTAAACTTTTTTATTTTGGTTAAAAAAAGAAGCTTTTCTTTGTAAAGAAAGGTGATAGGGACGTTGACTTCACACTTTTTTGAAAAATTGGGGTTTGGTATGTGTCTTATATCGGTGGTGGGGACATGACGTTGAAAAGCATAGCCCAAAAATAATAATAAATCTGTTTAACAAACATGAAATTCTACTTACGTCCCCATCCCAATTCCAGGAGCAGCTACTTGCTAATCTCATCAAATAAATCTGGCTATCTGGCTCGGCTACTTCCTTAACCGGCTTTCAATTTTTTATTATTGAAAAACTCTAAAAAACCAACTATAGTATAAATGAACTCAATTAACTCTTCTTTATTTTTAATTTTAAAATTTAAAAAAATAATATTAATAAAAAATTATTTTATTTCTTTATATAACTAACATATTTTTTAACTAATTGATTATAATTGACTATATTTCAAGTTGGTTCCTAGTAAAATCTTTTTAGATAACTAAGTACAATATTTACTTTTATATTATTTACTTTCATCTTTTGAAGGTGTATCATTTGGAGGCATAAAAATCTCAATATGTCTAGAAAATATCTATATTAATACAACAATAAGTGTGGGATATTATTACTCCATTTAATAACACTGACTGAGTATGGAATTATCCAAAAAAAGTTTGAGAACTAAACTTAGGAACCAAAAACAGCCAAAAACTTTTATTTTGATTTTATTTAATGATATGAGTAATGTTTATTTATTATTCTTTTACTTATTTTATCTGTTTTTATTGTAATATTTATTGTATATAAAAATATTAATTACATATATTAAATAATATATTATAATTATATACATTTATGAATTTATATTTTTATTAAATGAATTATATCATTTATATTTATGACATTTAATTTGTATTATATAATAAAATCATATTTTTTATTTATTATATAACATTTACAAATTTATACACATAATTTTTATAATTAATATTATTCAATTTTAAATTATATATTATTGCATAATATTTTAAATTATTTTACATGTGTACCAATAAATTATGATTTCAAATTATTTTAAAAATCTTTTAAAGAAATCGCATACATTTAAATCACCGTCTTTGATAATTAAAAATTTGTTTAACGTTTTTTAAAGTGGAATGATTTATTCTAGTTTTTTAATCACACACGTTTTCAAATTTTTTATAACAGAATTTGGAAAAAAATATCAAATATTTAAAATTAATTTATTCAATTAACAAATTTACTTATAATATTTATAAGTTTATATAAATAATATCTATAATTTTATATTAATAATATTCATAATTTCGTACTCATAGCATTCATAATTTCATATATATAATAATATAATATCTATAATTAATAAATTTTTACAATTAATATTATCGAATTTTAGACTATATCTCTTATTATATTTGATTTATTATTTATTATTTTATTTTGCAGGTCACAAATTAATAATTTTAGATGTTTCTGATTTTTAATAAATAGAGACTAATTAAATTTAATGTATTTTTATTTTTTTATAAAATATATTGAGGTAATTTAAGATTTTTTAAAGATTAAAAATATAAGAATTTGATATTTTTATTTGAGAAAAAATTATAAAAGTATGAATGTAAAAATAAAAGAGAGTTTTTCAAAATTTAATTCATATTAAATTTAAAATTGAATTTTGGTATAATTAAATAAAAAATAATTATAAAAAATAATTATGTCAATTAAATTAAAAATAATTTACGTTTTTTATAAATACAAATATTATTAATTATACATTTTTATTTGTTGTCAATGACTACATAACATTATTCGAATTATCCTAATTAATCATTTACTACATACCAGCTTGTAGAAAAGTTGATCAAGAATATCTGATCTATATAATATAACTTATTTTTATATTTAATTTTAAAACATATTAATTATTGATGAGGCATTGAGCATTATATATTATTATATTAATTAGTTGCCTTTAATTTGTCCGGCAACATAGTTGCGTGTTTCAATTTCCTCACAATTAAAAAATACCAGTCACCTGGGAAATATTATTTAGATATTGCCTACAGTATGGACTTCATATTCGGCTGCGATGTAATATATGTCTGGAAAAATTAATTATTAAACATAGATTACAATATTTAAATTCTGAAAATAATATCATATTGGAACGATAATTAAATACAAAGATTTTGTTCTTTCTCGCAGATTTTATCCAGTATTTTATTGCATTTATAAATGTTACCTGCCAATAGTTGTCACCATCTAGCATAGCTAGGATTAGAAAACGTTAATAATGTTTGGAATTATTTTCTTTTATGTTAAACTAATAAATACTAACATGTTAATCATCCATCTTATGTTGTAGAATCCATAAATTGTTTGTTATTTACAAAATACACTATAAAAACATTAGTTTTAATACTTTAATTTCTAAAAAATTAGTTTAATAATAATAATAATAATAATAATAATAATAATAATAATAATAATAATAATAATAATAATAATAATAATAATGATGA
>NC_029774.3:129238899-129241401 GCF_000817695.3 Arachis duranensis
TGAGGAAGAGGAGGGAGAGGTACATGAACAAACCTATATGTGTAAAGTGCAGAGATTTTGGGAATAAAAGTTACCGACACAAGAGTAACAGTGCACATGTTTGGTTTGAAGCAAGAAAACAGAAAAGAACAGAAATAAACATGGCAAGCAAAACATTCAAGGCTGGAATATGCATATACAAAAGCGTTAGCTAGGTTAGCAAAATTATGACTTGTTTTTTTCTATTGGAATTTCCATAAGCACCTAAATTTTGTGGACACAAGCGGCTTAATCGTCTTCGCTTAATTAAAATTTATTAGCCTGTTAAAAGGTTTTAAATGCAACAAATTGAAATTCAAACTTGCGTCAATTTGGACCGTGAATTGTTTGTTTATTTATGTTTTTTAGTTTCCATGGTTTGTTTATTATTATGAATTTTAACCCATAAAAGACGTATGATTTTATTATTATTAAAAAAATTTGAATATTTTTATTTAATAAATATAAAATAAATTTATTAAAAAATTATTTTTTTTTATATTTTTAATAAACATTTTTAATTTGTAAACTTAACATATGTTGTTAGAATTTCCCTCGAGGCAGACGCGGGGACCCGAGCGGGGATCCCCGCCCCATCCCTACTAATCCCCGATGTTCATAAATTTATTGAATTGTTCTTAATAGTTTATTTCTCATATATATTTTTTAGTCAAAACTCATAATCCTCATTTGCATAACTCTTCTTCAATTCAGAAATCTCTAACGTTGACACGTTGTCCATACTCCATCCAACCTCTCTGCAGCCACCCTCTCGCCGCTCTCCCTTCTCACCGCGTCGTGCTCTTTATTTGCAGCGTTCCTTTCCGTAACGTTGTCATCATGTCTATTCTCCTCTCTGTTGCTCCGTCTCTCACCTTGTCCACTTCTCTTTCCTCTGGCTTGCCGTTGCATCCCCCCATTGCGTCATTTCAAAAGAAGTCATCATCTTGTTATTTAGACTTTTTGTATAAAATCTTGTTATTTTTGTATAGAATGGATACTTACACATCTATTCATATGAAAATTAATAATTAGTTAGAACTATTAGATAGATGGGGAATGGGGTCCCCGCGGGGAATGGGACCCTGTGGGGAGCAATATTCCCCCACGGCGGAGAACGGGGCGGGGACGGGGAGTAAATCTGGGAGCGGGGATGGGGAGCAGGGAGGCATCCCACGCCCCCGCCCTGCCCCATTGACATCCCTAATCCCACAAGATAAGGGAATATATCCCACTGTCACGAGTTAAGTGTAAAAATAATAAAGAAGATAGAGAGTATAAATAATACATTATAGGATAAAGTATTATTTTAATTTTTAATATTTAAATTAATTTTTTAATTTATTTTTTAATATTTTAAATAGCCTATTTTAATTTTATAAAATTTTAAACAGATTTAATATTATTTTACTATTAAATCTAATTTAAATAATTAATAAGAAACTTTTATATTAATAATTATTAATAGATCAATTTTATTTACGTACTAAAATTAAATATTATATTAATTTTTAAATATACTAGTTATTATGTCACATTTAACTTTGAAATAACACTAAATTCATTTAAAATTGAAAAAAAAATTAAATATTAAAAATTAAATTAAAATTTAATTTAAATATTAAAATTATTAGAATTTTACAGGGAATTCAATTTAAATATTAATTTAATTTAATTTAATTCAAACTCCTTTTATAGGAAATTCACTTGTAATTCGAATCAACTTGATTCGAACTCCCCTAAGCCACGTACTCCATGTAATTCGAATTGATATAATTCGAACCTTGCATGCCTAATTCGAATCTAATTGAATCGAACTACGTGGGAAGAGTATTTGGTCATAATTCGAATTGAATCAATTCGAATTATGTGCAAAGCTAATTCGAATCCTATTGATTCGAATTATATAAAAATGTGCTCTGGTGGATTGATGTATCAAAATTTGTTTTGACGGATTTGGATAAAAATGAGCTTCCCTTTGACTCATTTGGGTTTTTTACCCTAATTAATACCCGATGATAATTATTTATGTATGGAACAGGTATGAATAGTGGTTATCCCATTCTATATCTATCATATATTCGCTTCAAGTATACACAAATAAATATTTGAAATAGATTTATCAGATTTGATTAATTTAATTTAATAAGAGAAAATTTTATTTTTTTAAATGTTAAAATGACATTCTCCTATTTTCTATTAATAAAATATATGCTCACTTTTTTTAAAATTTTTAAAAAATTTTTTTAATTAATTTTAAATTTTTTGTATTAACTAACGTTAAATTTATTCATTTAAAAAAATAAATCATATTTTACAAAAATATTCTTTAACAAAAATTTTACTTTTTGTTTACTAAAATTTACTTACCAAAATACCATTTAATAAATTATTTTTTATTGATTAAATTATATTTTTGTCAAAATATTATTTAAAAAAATTAATAATTAAATTATTTTTTTAAGATACTTTTCAATAATTTTT
>NC_029774.3:129242666-129263648 GCF_000817695.3 Arachis duranensis
GTAGATAAAAAGAGGGAAAAAGAAAATTTATTAGTTTTGAAAGAAAATATTTCATTTTAATTTTAACGAGAGTGTCATATGACATATTTTTGTTATTAAATTAATAATATAATATAATTATATTTCAATTTTAATTATAATTAGAGAATATCATGTTATACAGTTTAATTGTTAAATTTATAATTATTAATTAGTAATTGATAATGATAAATAAAAGAGTTAGAGAGAAAGGAGAGGAGAGAAGTGACTGTCATTAAGAAACGAAATATTAAGTTTAGTCGTTGGGCGGGACGAGTATTATAGATATGTAAATTGCAAAGGAGACGTGAGTGTAGATTTGGGACCATAAATGAAAAACGAGTAATAAAACATGTAATTAGTGTATAGAATAAATGTAAATAATTAAATATTGAAACACCCGCCTCACTCGATTAACATTTATTATTCTTATTATTATTGGATAAATAGAAATAAACAGATCATACATCTATATCGATCTGATGACCAAAAGCATCAAGATATGATAATTAATGTGCGATGCTAACGCAAAACTAAAGTAAGTAAGCACATCACACACATAAAACATCATAGGCCTCTTGGCCCTTTTTTAGGTGGTTTTATTTTGACGAATTGAAGCTTATGAATATGTTAACAGTTAACTAGTGAAGAAACAGAGAACCCCTGCCATATGGAGAATCGCGTACTCTTCTTGTTCTTGGTCCCTAAATATCTTTATATCCAAAAAAAAAATGGTTAATATAATATTAATGCAACACCAAAAACCCCAAAGCACATTCATATAGATGGAAAACGTTATCCCTTTTTTTCTTTGTACTTCCTATTTAGTATTTTTTTGTGATTGAAATAAATTAAATAAAAAAAACAAAACAAACAAAATAAGAAACTGTTTAAATAGAGGGGCAGTCTTGTTTAAGATAACTCTTAAACTCTTCTCAAGGTGAAAGAAGCTCCACATGCGAAAATTGTAACTTTATCGCCATCTTTGCTATAGTATCTGCCACCGTGTTTGCATCTTTCATAATCAAACGAAAGTCAACACGCCAATTCTAATGCATGATATCTCTTATTTTGAGCACAAATGGATCAACAAACCCAAAACCATCTTGAGTAACAAGATTAAATGCTTCCACACAATCCGTCTCACAAATAACATCTCGTTGACCCACATTCCAAGCTAAGAGATATCCTCTCCAAATAGCAAACAATTCTCCTTGAAGAATACTATTACTCTCAATCATTTCCAAACACCCTCTTTGTCAACTCTCATTACAATCTCTAATAACACAAGCAAAATCAATACTATTACCCGAACCAAAATAAGTAACATCACAATTAATCTTAAAAATATTAATGAATGTTCCTTCCTATTTAGTATTTACTATCTACTATGACGCATGACTCAGTTAGTTTTTAAAATAATAATATTTCTAAAACATAATATATAATTAATAAATGATACAAGTTATAATATAGTAACATTTAAAGTCAAATTCATACAATTTTTTATTAGAAACAAAAAAGAATTTTAGGTTAATATCACTCTCAAATTGATAATATTACTTATTTTTAATGATATTTTTTTTATCTTTTATAAAACTAAAAAGAGAGTGTAGTTATCAAATTGGAAATGATATTATTGGCTTTCTTGAAACTTAAGAATAATATCTTATCAATATTTTTTTTGATAAGATGAATTGAGCAATTCATAATATTAGTGTTTATATCTTGATCTAATACAATGACTAGACTCAATTAAATAAAAAAAATCCAATCTAAAAAATTGATTTTACTGATCTATCGACCTCTTGAAGAAGTTGAATTCGATATGAACTGGTAGATGATTCTTATTCAAAATAAGTAACTGCCTTCCTAAATTTCTCACTTACTTTTGGAAGAGATATTTCAACAACTCTAAGATAAAGAATGGTTATTCATCATTATAAGTAGAACTACTTCAACGGTGGTTATTAATTCATTACCTATAAATATACTGACACACTAAAATAAAACTAAGTTCTAATATCTTTAAGACCTGCTTAACTCTTTAGACATCAGAGTGTTTTTACAAGTATTACCTTTCATTTATTTAAACATACACAATTTAGATGACAGTTCTATACGTGTATTAAATCAGAGACCACTTTTTTCTAGCATTTGGACCTCTTATTCAAACCCAACTCTCCGGTTCTAAATAAATTCCAAAACAATTAGATATCATAATATATTTACACTACATACTCATTCGTACGGTGCTAAATTATTCTTTTTCAATATTTAGTATATTTACTAAAATTCAAATTCAAATGCAACATATTAAGAGATATATAAATTACCATCAACTAATATCTCAGTTGCATTTTATCAACTTAAGAGTATTAGATGTGCGGAAACCACAAGAGTCATTTCAACCATGGTGACGGAAGACATATCGAATAGCAGCTATTAGATGGGTAGTAAGGACCCAGTGGGCCCAGCAACGCACTAAAGAAGCAACCATGGCCCAATTTGAAAGCTACGCCCAAGTTGCTTCCTTCCCAATTCCCATCATACTTTGTCCACCAGATTTTCAATACATTTAGAAAATGATTATATCCGACCCAAAAATGTTAATTATATTATTATATATACTCATAATTGTAAGAATCAGACGAAAATAATTAAAAATACAAAGCTTACAAGCACTAACAATAAATTTGGAATTGACAGTAGTATAAATTTCAACAACAGAAAAACATAATCACCACACGAGTAAAGAAAACTTAGAACTCTAAACTCTAAAGCTTATATTTGATTTAAAATATATAAAATTAAATTATATATTAGTATTCTATGTGATTTAAGATAATTTTAAAATATAATAAAAATCTTTATTAAAATATTTAATTATTAAAAAATTATTAAAATTTTTATCTTAATTTAAAAAATTTTAATCTCTTATATATTTATTTTTTTAAAAATGTTAAAAGGATTAAAATTTTAATTCGAGTGTATGACAATAAAATACAATATACAATATTGAGTGACGATGCTCTAAATTTTCGAAAGGAAACACTACCTACTATTTGGCAGAGTATAGTGGTAGCGCGTGGCAAAAGTACAAAAATATTATCCACACGTACAGAGTTTGCAGAGCCACGTTCAAACAAAAGACAGTCACAGACATGCATGGTGAAAATGAAATGGCAATGGCATATCTAAAGTTAAGAACATTAGTAAAGTTGTTATTAATAAATGGATCACGCAATAACTTTTTTGAACAATATAAATAATCATCAATCAAATAAAAATATATTATAATTTTAAATTATTCATCTAAATTTTAATATTAGAATAACTATTTGTATACTTTTTAATATATCTATTATTCACATTATTTAATATTTTTATTGTCTACCTATATTTTTTCCTTAATAAATTCAATCATCCACGGTAAGACAAAAACAATTAAAATCTGGGAAGTAAAATACAAACCTAGTCAATTAAAGTTTTTCAGTTTTTTCACCTCTTCATGCACTAGCTAGCTAGTACAACCACAAGAGGCTGCAGTTTACATTGCTTGGGGCCTAATAGCTACCTCAGCTCGTTCCCGACACCTATATATATGCATTGCTTCACTTTTTTTTTTTCATATTCTTAGATTTGGGTTTATTTCAACAGTTTGTATATTTATAATTCAATTTACGACCATAATTAAACGTGTTTTAAAGAACGAGTTTAGCTATTACAAATTGTATATATTATGTTCTTACTTCACTTAATTTAAATATTAAATAATAGATTTTTTTTACTACAAACAAGACAAAGAGGTGTCGTATATGTGGATGAATATTTATTATTGGTGTGACAAAACTAGGTGAGTAACTAGATATGAAAATGCATGGTGATGGAGGGGTGAATATAGAATAATGGTGCAAGGTACGTACGCAAGATGATGGATAGGATGGTCCACATACACTTTCGCTATGATTAGGTCTACGAACTAGGATACTGTACTATACGTAGTCTAAGCTGTAGAGTAATTCATAAAGTAATTGTTGCTTCAAAACTCTGCCATCCACCTATAAATAGGGTTTCCCAACAAGCTAAGGTTTAATTTAGTGATTTAATTAACATGCCAATTGTTTCAAAGGTAAATTTAGTATTACTCCTGGTAGTTGCGGATCATGAATCTCTTTTGCTCCGGGTTAGTGTCTCCAAGGTGGTAGGATCCAAGTGTCCTTGCGAGAGAATTCCACATCTAAATCGGTAATAGTTTAAGAAATATAAATATTAAGAATAGATAGTATATTTTGGCAGGTGTTATTTCCTTTTGTTTTTGTAGAGGTTGCGGGTATATAGTTCGTTTGTTGACGAATATTTGTAAGTTTTTTATCGAGATGAATTATACATCAGTAAAAAAAAATAAGAAAGTAGATATTTGCAAAAAACATTTTGATGTTCAAGTTAATACGTGTTTAAGAGATATAAAAATTTTATGATTAAACAATGTTAAATATGAAATAGAACCTATCATGGGTTTTATAATAATTCTATGAATATAGATTATTAGACATGAAATAAAATTTATCATGTGTTGTGTCTTATAATAATTCTATGAATATAAAATAATGTAAAACATGAAATAGAAGTTATTATGTGTGCTACATATAGAGATATAAAAATTGGTGTCTTTTATAGGTATAAAATTGATGAATGATATTCACGTTATGACCGTTTAGTCATTAAAATGAAAATAATGGTCATTAAGTCGGTAATGAAGGTGCCGGTAATAAGCAAAGAATGAATGATAGTTAACGCCGAGTTATAACTCATAATGCACAACAAAGATCGAGTTATAAGGTGACGAATCACCTTTATTTATAGCGCTTAGAGAGTGAATTTTTGAAAAATTCAGAGAGACGTATGGCAAGATTATCCGTAGATATATAATTTAAATTATGCCCCCTTAATTATAAGTTCCAAAAGAAGTGTTTTTTTTTTATCGAAAATAGAAAAATTCAAATCCGCAATCTCTTAACTGTCATTTAAGTTATAGTTCGTTGGCCTAAAAAAAATGTTCTTGGACCAATTATAACTTTTAAACCCATTTTAAAAGTTGAACCGTAACACTAATATACTTTATACTTCTAAAAAATTAATTATTAATTTAGTTATTATATAAAATATGAGTTAATAATCAAAATCGTCCCTGAAAGATACCTCGATTTCTATTTTTGTCCCCAAAAGATAAAATTAATCAAATTCGTCTTCGGAAAATAACCAACCTGATCGCATTAGTCCTTCCGTCATCTCCTGTGCTGAGGTGGCTAACGCTCGCTGACATGGCCTGTTAACTGCCAGTGTGGCACTTGCTTAGTGTATCCTCTTGTTGTTGATAAGATAAGTTTATTAGATCAATTCAAATCAAACCCTAAAGTCCATGAACCATAATTCCAAATTTAATGATTGGCTGCTTTGGTACTGTCGTCCCTCTTCCTCTCACTTCTATCGTTGCCCTTGGAGCAATTAATTCGAACTATAGCTATATTAAATCCTCTTTTCAAACCATAATAAGTTCATGTATGAAATCAAAACATTAAGATGGGTGCTTGCAATGTCTTTTCCTGTTCTGTTTTGACAACAAGGTTAATATATGATGATGAGGAGGATGACGATGATGATGATGGTCTTGTGAATGCTGAGTGATCAAGGCATAAAAAGATTGTTTCCACACTTGCAATGCCACGCTTCTGTTTAGTACTCAAGCCGTATAATCATTTCCGGTTGGACCGGCACGTGAATCGATTTGCATGGGCTGCTCCACCCGCACTTTGACCTGCACGACGGCGGCCACGACCATATACCCCTCGAGCTCTTTTCATTCCCCGCCGTTGCCCTTTTTTCCTTCTCTTCCATGTGAGGTTGCACATGTCTTGCTTCTACTCCAAAACCTGAACCCAGAAAGTGAAGTTAAACACTTAGTCAGAGCTGAAAATAGAAGTAGAGATAGTGTCACATAATGTTGAAGTGTACTGTTATAAACTTATTTGGCGCTAATGATGCTCTGGTGGGTTTTTGCTACTTCTGTCATGGTTGAAACAGGCAGAAGAGAACAAGAGAAGAGTGAAGGCCGTCAATGTTAATTTGGGATTAGGGTTTATGGACTTAGGGACTGATTTGAATTGATCTAATCAATTTATTTTATCAGCAACAAGAGGATACACTAAGCGAGTGTCATATTGGCAGTTAGCAGGCCATGTCAACGAGCGTTAGCCACCTCAGCGCAGGAGATGACAGAAGGACTAACGCAATCAGATTAGTTATCTTTCGGGGACAAATTTAATTAATTTTATCTTTTGAGAACGAAAATATAGATCGAAGTATCTTTTAGGAACGAATTTGACTATTAACTCCATAAAACATATATTAAAATATATAATATAAAAAATGTATCGAATATCTAAGAGCTTCATATTTTTTATTGGAAAACAAAAAATTCACTAGTTTTATCTTTAAAACAAAAAAATCTAACATCTTATAAATACATACAAAAATAAAATATAGGATAATTTGATGAGTTATTTTTTGTATGTATCTAATATTTTGATACTCAATTAACCTTTTAAATGCCGTTCTTTTCTGAATATCCCAAACTACACAAAAACTTGTAAAAATAAAGTTTAGTTTGTAATTAAGAAAGCAAATTTAAATATTGAATAGATGTATTCAGTGAATGATATTACTTCTGAAAAAAAAATACAACATTTTTTAAAAATTAACTTATCATTAAAAGTGAAAAAAAAAAACAGATTCTAAATTTTAAAACGTAAATCTTAAACAATAAAATTTTTAATTTAGATTATTAATAAAAAGTATAATAAATTAAAAATAAAATTATTTAATTAACCGTAAATTTTCCTAATTCTGAAAACATCTAGCAGAATCTCTCGATCAACATCATCATCATCACCAATCTTGTACAGAAGAATCTGCATCGCTCCTTTTTCTGTGAAGCTAATTCATTTCCTATAGGCTTTCAGGACGAGGACACTGATATGTACTATACTATACATGATACATGGCAGTGGCATAAAGGCTTCGGAGCTGCTTGAATTTTGTGCCATTAATATATTCAAAGCAAAATGTGGTACATGCACCCTTACAAATTTGAGTTGCTTTCCTCATGCCACAATGGAGCCCCTCCTAATAAATGCCCAAAGCTATTATCATTTTCAACAGAGAAATTTTAAGTCATTAATATTTTTTTAGAGAAAAGTTTAAGGACAATAATTTTATATTATATTGACCAATATTTTTAGTTTGATAATTTAATAATATATTTTTAATTAATATTTTTAAATATTGTTAATTAATTTTTAATAAAAAAATAATAAATTCTGTTGTTCTATAACATTATTTCTTTTAATATTTGAACTAATACTTATCAATTGTTCTATTTTTTTTAGTATTAAAAATATTAACTTTCTAGTATTCTTTGAAAAATAGTACTCTAGATGCTATTTTGGCTAACTCAATTAACTCAATTTCAAGTTTAATGTAGATCTTGTGAAAAATATTTAAAAAAAATTACCAAAATTAGTTACCAATATTTTATAAGCAGGTATTTTAGTATCTAAAAAAAAATTAATACACAAAAATATTTTTAAAATTCTATTTTAGCAGACAAATCAATTCTTAATTTATTTTTTGGTAGAGTAGTTATCCAAATCAGTCTCCAAAGATTTTAAAAGTGAACATTTTAGTCCCAAAAAAACATAATACACAAATTAATCTTTAATTTTTTTCGTCAAACATAATAGTCCCCATCCATAAAAAAAGTAAAAAAAATATTATTATTATTATTATCATAAATTACACGATATTACTGTACCATAATTTTTATATTTTTTGGACAAAAATAATGATAAATTTATTTATTAAATTCTTATGTATGTATTTATAATAAAAGAATTTTTACATAAAAATATAAAAAATATATATAGTCACTCAATAATAATAATAATAATAATGATAATAATAATAATAAAATTATTAAAAATTATTCTAAAAAAAT
Organism: Arachis duranensis; assembly: GCF_000817695.3. Lineage (NCBI taxonomy): Eukaryota > Viridiplantae > Streptophyta > Magnoliopsida > Fabales > Fabaceae > Arachis > Arachis duranensis. Next base: position 129,250,741 of record NC_029774.3, read on the forward strand.
TTTAAGATTGAAAATCATTGGATTTTAAAGTATTATTATTCACCTTATTTATTTTCAACAAAAAGAATGTATTAATATGATCATATCATCGTCCACATGCATAAAGTTAAGTAAATAATAATAAAAGTTGATATATGCTAAAATTAAAACGGACAGAGAACTGTTATGTTTGACAGAAAAAACGTTAGAGATTGATCTGTGTATTAATTTTTTTTGAAAACTAATTTGGATAATTACTTTACTGAAAAATAGACTAGAGACTGATTTGTCTGTTGGAATAAAACTTTAGAGATTAATCTGTGTATTATTTTTTTTGAGACTAAAATATCTACTTTTAAAAATTTTAAAAATTAATTTGTTTGATTACTAAAAAAAAAACTTAAACAGTTTTTTACCATTGCTAACACTTAACAAAATAACTAATTAAAAGAGAAAAATCCTAAATAGCCCCTGACAATTATCTCTAAAGACAACGAGGTTTTTGAAAAAAAATACCCAATTCGACCCTGAACTTTACTTTTATGGGATTAATTAGTCCCTGTGCTAAAAAAAAATTAATGCTATTTTTTTTACACGGAGACTAATCAGTCTTAAAAAAAATCAGAGATAGAATTGGATATTTTGTTATCAAAAATTTCATAATCCTTTCGAGGTAATTATCAGAAATTGGATGGAATATTCACTCCTAATTAAAATATTAAATTATCTACTATTTTAGTTAATCTCATATTTCTTTTTCAGCAGTATTAGGAGACCATCAATTTTTTAAATTTTGGGCCATTAAATAATCAGCATAGGTATTTTAAATAGAGAGATGGAGAAGGGGATTAATAACTAAATAATTTAGCACGTGAAAAAAAACTGTTAACTAAATAATGGCTAAAATTTTATCAAAATTGATGGCCCTTGAGACTTTATGTTTCTTTTGGATAAAAAGACTAAAAGTCCAGAATTACATTAACAAAACAAGACAGGATTAGCAGAAATAATTTAACAATGGGCTGTGGATAGTCTAACTCTTTATGTTTTGGTTATTGTTATGATGTCTAAATAATGTTGTTTAATTTGCTAAAAACATAAAAATTAATATTTTATTTAAAAAAATAAATATTTTTTAAATACTTAATATTTATCTTAAACAAGAAGTCTCATAAATTCGACATCAAACTAAAAGCACCGAAACTTTTGCCTTATGTTTTTCGAGTTTAGTGAATCTCACATTTGAAGATTCTCTCAGGTTTCCATCGCCATGAAGCTTTGTCCAGTGCCCATGGTTCATCCACGGATTGCTGTATTTTTCAAACTATCCTTTTTTGGTATTCAAACTACAACGTTCGTTCTTTTGGGTATTAAATCGGGGCTAAGCCCGCAAAACTACCACGTTTATTATGTAAAAAATAACATATAACTCCTAAAGAAAGCCCACGAGGTGCACTTCATCCCAATCCAGTGATGTGTAATGTGTTACATAATAGGCCCATTTAGAAATTATATAAAGAGTAAAGTATATTTTTTGTAACCAACTTAGGTTAGTCAAGTGGTCAGTTTACTTATTTGCTTAAACAAATATCAGGTTCGAATCCCGCTGTTATATGCAGCAATCCAGTGCCTCAACTACAATTTGAAAATTTTTTGAGTAGTATATAATAATAAAATTTATTTATCCCCACTAAATTATTAAATTTGACCCCACAATAATTTTTTACTTAATTTTTAGTACTTCATAGTCAATTTAAGAATTTTATATTAGATATCGTTAGAACGATCAATTTTCAATTTAAATGAAATTTGTGTTTTTTTTTATAAATCGACTCGAAAAGAGTATTATTTATCTTTTTTATATTAATTTTATTTTTTTCTGTAACAATTGCATTAATTGAAAGAACTTTTTCAATTATGAATTTTTTAATAAAAATTGGCTTCTAATTGTATGAGAAGTAAATTTTTAAATAAGTATATGTATGTGTGTAAGAATAATACTACACATTCAAATCCTTTTATAAACTAAGTCTAATCAAGTTAAACAATAAGACTTTAAATAATGCTAGCCATAACTGATTTTTGTTATCTTAGACTAATTTGGTTGGAATTAGTTAACAAAAAAAAACTTGAATATGTAGCATTATTCTATACTATATAAAAAGAGAGATATTTCGATTGTATTGTTAAAAAAAAGATTAAGATTAATCATATTATATGTACATAAAAAATAATCATATGTATACATATTGAAATAAAAAATACAAATTAAAAATACATATATTTATATATAAATATATAACGATTAATGAATAATTTGATATCTGATATTTATGTACACATAATATTTTTATTATAAAATTTTTATTATATTATATATATTTTGCCTCCACTATCAAAATTTTCTAGTGTCACTGTGTGTAAGTGTGTATGTCTAAAAAAAAAACACTCTTGTAAACCAAAAATATTCCAACGAGTTATGCTCTTTTTGATAGCGATTTCAGTTTCTTCTTTTTATTTTATATTTGAACAAAGAAAAAAATTAAAATAAAAAAGATACGTTGGCCGAAAAAATTAAGAAGTTCTAAGAAAAGTCTTAATAGATCATTTTGTTTTTTTACTTATTCACTCAATAAGAGTAGGTTTAGCGTTAAGAAAAACAAAATATAGCAATCATGATATATGTATGTCCAAATATTTCAAATATATATAAAATATTTAACTTCAAAAAAATAAAGAAAAAGAAAAATGATGAACGAAAGAAATTTGATTGCAATTGGGTTTTAGATTTGGAAATTGGAGGGTCTATGTTGACTCTTGAGTCTTGACCCTCTACTCCTCTGGGCTCCAACTTTCTTGATCTTTAGCTTTGAAGACCAAATTACCACGATGACTTGAGACTTGATGTTTAAATATCAAAAGGAGTGTAAGAACTAAGGAGTTAACTTTCTTTCTGTTATTTTCTTTTTATTCTAAAAATTTTAAATTTTAAGCTTTATACTCTAAATTCTAACTATAAATCTTAAATTTTCTAGAAATAAACATTAAAAGATAATTTTACAAAACCAGCCAAAACTTGTCTTATTTAGCATTTATTAATTGTTGCGACAATTAATGAATGCTAAATAAAGCAAGTTATGGCTGTTTTTTGCTGATTTTCTTTAGTTACCAAACATTTTCATAATTTTAATTAATGTTATCTAGAATTGGTTTCCTATATTATTTCATCTCAAAAGTTACAATTACATGCAGTGAATCGACGTGTGATGATTTTCGTATTTTTTTTAGTTCTATTAAAAATTGAGAAAGTATAGGGAGCCAATGGCTTAAGTGTACAATGGAGGTTTAGGAAGTATTAGAGATATGACCATTAATGTTACATTATCCTGTCAGGTTATGAGTAGTTTCAAATATAGTATTAGAGTTCTAGATCCAAAAGGTCAAGAGTTCGATACTTTGTGAACTCCAAAATCAGTTTAAATTTTTATTGAGATGTTCATTTTATTCATGGACCAAAGATTTAGCCCATTGTACACTTAGGCCATTCACTTAGGCCATTCACTCCCTAGCACTACCCGAATTGAATTTAATTAAGAATGCAACTAACTATTTAAAAGATATATTCGTTATATAAAAAAAAATAATTCTATTATTCTAATTTTTTAAATTCTAAAATTAAAAATAAAGAGATTAATTGAATTTTCTTATATTATAGTTAATTTGATACAATTGTTTTTGGTTTTTCATTTTGTTAAACGTTACTTATGAGTTCCGCGATGTATTTATTCTTTAGATGTGCAGTGCCTTTAAATCAATCTCGTTACACGTAAATCTTTTATAATAAATATTATTTTAATATTAGTATTTTTTAACAATTAAACACATTTTTTATATAATTAATTTGTAACAACTGTACCTTTATACAGAACGGATAGTAAGAATGTTGACTTGCTGAGTGTATGAATATTGTTTTTTCTTTTCAACGTAAAGAAGATTTAGTAATAATAATTGAATCATTAGTGACGAAATAAATGAATGCAATTTTCAAATCTCGGTTTTGATTGCAGCACACGAATCATTTTTTCTTTCCCACAGTTATTTCCTAACTCCAATTCGTATTTAAGAATTTATTGTTAGATCAACGAGATTATCTTGATTAGGAAACATCCAGAAACTGGATTGGATTGGACGCAGTCATAGAAGTTGAGTCGTGGCGGTCCATTATACTTCAACCATGCATTGCTACAAAACGAACGATGCAAGCAGTAACAAAGTGCATTCAGAGATGAAGTGGTCGGAAATAGAAGCATCAAGATTTGGGTGCAAGGTTCATCCGAATAACAACCAACAACCAGGCGTTTGCGCTTCTTGCTTAAGAGACAAACTATCCAATCTCAACAGACCAACCCATTCTTCTTCCCGTAATTCTCCTCAATCCAATTCTTCTTCTTCTTCTGCGTCCAGTGTGCTGGATTCCGTTTCATCATCAATTAGCTTCGCTGGTGGTTTGAAGAAGAGTAAGTCGGTTGCCTTTCCCTCAAGAGAAAGAGAAGTCAATCGAGATAACAGGCGCAGTAAGAAAAATAACCTTTGGTCCAAACTACTCAAACTCACAAGAAAGTTCCAGATATAGGCCTTTTTGCATTCCAGGACCATCGGGAACCCTAGGGCCTAGAGCTTAAATTTTATTATTCTTGTTAATTTTAAGTTTTTTTCTGTTATTCTTTTTAAAGCAGAACGTAAATCAAAATTGAATTCATCCTGTAAATTTTTTAATGATTCTCATCATCATTTTATTTATGGTTATCATCTTTCATTGATAGCTTGAATTTGACCGTGATAATCAAAATACAAATTATAAAGAATCTTTACAGCGATATGACAAGCGCAGCTGTGTGATTAAAAAATTATGAATACGCAACGGATCAAACATCTGCAAACGCTATACAATTGAACATTTTTCAAGTATGGCTTCTATGGATCATCATGCTCCATTCATATATGATTACTGTTCAAGTTTCTGTATGGCGGACTCTGTTTCCTTCTTTAGGCTACACTAGAGGACTAAGGTTAAACTAAGATTAAAAAGAAAGAATGGTAAGAACATCATGCAGCACTTTCACATTAATATACATGATAATATGGACTTGGGAATCTCAATATTGTATATGGCTTCCAATTAATCCTCCTCGTTATGAATAACTTGCTCTGCTGAAGGCTGTTTCAGTCTTTGGAAGATATCATCAAGGGACTCCGACGAGGAAGCACGGTTGATCTTACCTTCCAGTGGTTGGTGTATGGGTAAAAGCCCCCTGGCTCCCATGTTGGCCTTGAAACTCCGAAAGCCTGTCTTCATTGTTTGCCATGTCGAGGCCAAACCCGCAGATGACACTCCAGCTGTATTGTCTGAATGAGTAGTATCACTGTGATCAAGCAAGGAAACCTTACTGGACTCAATATTTTTCTCTTCCCTCTTGGAGTTATATCTAGATGCCTGTTCGCTCTGCCGCCGGAAAGCAGCATACTTGCTGCTTATGGATTCCCTGCTAGAAGTATATCTCCTAGTCTCTTCCCTTGAAGTTTTAGGAAGACCTCCATCTCTTTCTGTATTTGTCAGACTGGAAGTTCCCCTCATTTCAACACTATTTTTCTCCTGAACAATATAATCTATAACATGAGTAAAATGCATAACCACAACAAAAAAATACTTATAATGTCATATCTTGAAGCTTTTGAAATCATGACAAGATTAAACTACATTCGGTACAAAAGATGAGATTGTTTCTTTCTTTCGAGGTGGCACGTGAACATACCATCAGACTGCTGGTAGATTCAACATCAATACTATTGAAATTCCTTGCTAGTGGAACTACTTGCTCACCAATTTTGCATCCTTGTTCAAGCCAAGACCGTTCTAAAAATTCACACAATTTCACTATCAAGCATGAGTATCACAACATCCCAAATACAAGGTAAGTTTGCTAATTCAGATGCGATTTGTCATTTTTTTTTAACTCTAAGTGGAGGTTTAAAAAGAATATACCTTTCTGTAAGATAATTAATCCCGACGGGTCAAAACCATCCATATCTTCAGCTTCAGTTTTAAAAATATACCTCTTCCAACTTCCCAGAAAATCAAATATTCTGTCAAAGAAGTTGCTTGCAACCAAAAGGGTGTATATAACCATAATGAGTGGAAAGATTCTGTTAAACTTGTCTCCAAAGAAAGGGACAGCCTTATCAATGTTACCCATTCGCTGCAATCAAGCACGATGCTTCAAATCAGATAAATGAATTGATAGGAACCAAAGGAATCAAACATGATCTGATATGTAGCTGCCAATAATTTCAGTCTCTAGCTTATGAGACTAATTAATGACAATTAATATTAAAAGAATAAAATCATATACTGTAAATACACAACAGATGCCACATGACAAATAAAATTCATCTAACTGGGATAATAAAAGAAAGGATTAAATAAAACATACTTTGGTCAATAAACTTAAATGACAAACTAGTTGAATGCAAACGAGGAATATATCATTTTCCACGTAGACCCATCTACATAAAAGTGATAAAACCATTTAGGTATGTTGTTGATGTGAACATTTTGTTCTGTCTGGCTATAGAGCTTATAGCTTCTGAAGAGGTGTCATTTCTAGTGCTTTTTGAGATTTATACCTTCCCAAAATAAGCACTTTTGTTATGATGTATATTTAAATATAATATAACTTATTCATAAGTTACTTTTCAAAAATCCTTTCACATAAGCATTTAAATAAACTATTTAAGCGAACTTACTCTATGTAAAGCACCTAAGAACTACAGCCATGAAAATTGTGATGGGGTTACTGTGAAGTGAAGATATACTATATGTGAAAGATATAGATCAGAGTATCAGAGTATACAGTAATGCATGAAACATTGCTAAAATACTTACCTGTTCAAATACAGTTGTTTTGTCGGAACCAAGGCGAATGAGATTGAGAAAATTGTATGAGATAGGGGGTGCATAACGAGCAACCATGCTGGAACAAGAAAGAATACAAACAGTACTTACAAGATATCACTAGCAATTCAAGGAAAACAATAATATTCAATAATAATAATAATGAAACAAACTTACGAGCATATCATAAGCAAGTTGACTGAACTCGTCTGTCTGGGTGTCAAAGAGTAAACCATCAACATTCCAATTTTGAACAAGGAGTAGTATGTGCAGATGCACATGTACATGAGAGGGACAAAAGCAAACACCTGTACACGATATTTAAGATATGCCATTTCATGCACCCTTTCAGAGAATAAACAAGAAATGTAAAATCTGGCTTTACTGTCTCCTCCCATTTGGTAGTTTTAGTGAAACTAACAAAATCATTCATCCTGTTGAATTTACAGTACTAATAACCTCAAGATTATCTTTATGTCAAATGTTTGACAGCATGAATCACTTGAGTAATGTTTATACAGTTGTGTTTGATGCTAGATGCTAGAGATTAGAACAAATGAATGAACATTGAAGAGTGATTCAAAAAAGCAAATTTCAAATAATAATATAATATGGTAAAATGAAAGTGTTTCATTAAAGCAAAGCCACGATAATATTCAATTAGAAAGAAGTTAATATAAGATATCGTAAGCTAACATTCTTCAGATTGTTACATGATTTTCAATATTTTAAAATATCTTCACCAAAAAGCTTCTTTTGATAAGGTGGAAAAAAGATTTCAAATATATGTGCAGCATCTCAAGGTTCACATTTAGCACAAACAATTAATCTATTTGAGTCATAGTCTACCTGCACAAGCATCTCCTGTGTTCCAACAGATTTGATAAGAATTGAAAAAAGAGATAGATCAACACTAGGTAGAAGAGTTGCCTCTGCTAAAAGAATTGCAACAGACATGATACCAAATACAACAGCCAAGCCCCTCTCTACTTGCTTCCTTAAAATGCATCGCCATAAAAATTCTGCAATAAAACGACCATTTATTCAGAAGGCTGTGCCAAATGACTCTAGTAAAAATATTCCATATTTTTACAAGCCGGGAGAATGTGTAAAATTTTCAAGGTATCTCTTGGGAAACTAATACAATCAACATTACTAGTTAAATTACTAAATAAAATTCCAGTTACAGGAAGAAAATATGTTAACAGTAAATCTCATAATTACCTAAAGTATCAACTAGAGATCCTAACTTGCCAGTCCTAGAAGGTTTAAAGCTTGAAATATATTTCCTGAAATGACAGCAGTAAAATGGCACAAAGTGAGCAGGACTAACCTTTAAAATACTACAGAAGGATAATTAGGTGGAGATAAAAGAAAGAGATAAAATATAATAAAACAACCATCCGGTTGAGTTGCAGCGTTCGTAATTCTTTATCGTATCTTCCAACTCAAGGGCTTCCAGTACATAAGTCATATACTCACTGCAAAAGTAACCATATAAGGAAAATTCCAGGAGAACTAGTTGTAATGAAGTAACTGAAAACAGAGATACAACTTAACAGTCAAGCTGCTAAATAAATTCAGTCAACACTGTGACTTGACTGCCAGAAAAAACAAATAAACAAAACGGATTAATAACCAATTACGGCTTTCAATTGATTATATATACATTGAAATATTTTATACATTGAATAATTTCTAGCTTTCACCGCTTCAACGCAAATGCTAGAAGGTCTTTCGTATTAACACACACAGCTTGGAAGCAAAACTATACACTGTTCATCATCCAAGTAGAACCAATCAACTAGAGCAATAACTGAAAGACTGATTACTCAAATAAGGTTAAAAAGAAAAATAACCTAGTAAAAGTATTTGTAGTGTGTGGTACAATCTAAAGGAGATTATTTTTAAACATACAACTAATGTTCTATTACCAGTTTATCCTCCTTGGAAGAATATATATGTAAAGGATTCAAGAGCAATTTTCCAAATAAAAACACTTAGAATACTAAACTGATAATTGCTTACCTTTTATATCTGTAGTACTCCTCAGTAGCTCCCCGAAGATGACGTCTAAGTGTTGCCATTGACTTCTCATCAGTATCATAGTCCATATCATTTTCCCCTAATTGGCCACCTTGTGGTTTGAAGGATGGGTCTTCCCTAAACTGGAAAATTGAAGGAAACATTCAGAGAAAGAGATCCAGTTACTACAAGCAGAACATATGGGTGAAACAGTAATCAGAATATTTAATCAAGGAATGAAAATCTCAATACCAATTGGGCTAGCATATTATCAATGACATCCATGTAAGGTCTCAATGGATCACGCTTGGATATCTGGTTGGACGTTGCTTGGGCAACCTACAGAAATAACATATCAAGTTTTAAATATAGGTTACGGACCTATAGGTTCAACTAATCAGTACAGAGAGGTTACTATTTTATTTACAGGTAAGAGATTAATAACATTTTCAAGCTTGAATATGTAGACCGGAAAGCAGAAAAGATTTAGAAATAGCAAGAGAAACTTTGCTTACAACACATACAATCTACTTACAACAATAGCATTTGAAAGTTCTTGATGAGCATTATCAAGTTCGACAGCCATTTTGGCAATCTTGTGGGAAAGAACTTTCTGGCGGATTGTCCAGTCAGCATGTCTCCAAACACTTTTGGGAATTTCACTTAGACCAAAGCCAAGAAGAAATGCACCTGTAACTAGTCCAAAGGTATTTGAGCAGGCCATGGCAAATCCCAAAAGACCTCCATGCCTGTTCAATAGAAACCAATCAACAAAAAAAATATTTGAAAAAACAAAATGGAGCTTCTTTTGAAACCTAGAGAATGCTTATCACATGTTAATTGGTCAACCATGATCATCATGTAAAACCATACTAATTGGGCAAAGTACATACATTCATATTTCCATGCCTTAAAGAAACCACACAAGGTGTGACTTATATGTAATCCTGTATTTCCATCTTGGTATAACTTGATATAACAAAAAATCTAGAATGCACTTGATAACATTTCTTGTGGCTCATATAACAAGTTTAAGAGGATAGTAAGAACAAACCATTTCTTGTGCATCATAATGAGAAGAATAAGTCCTACGAGGCCAATGGTTCCAACAATTAGATAGAAGACCAAGTTAACATGGACACTAGTCTTCAATCGCTGAGACACTGTGAAGTCCCCAGCATCTTCAAAACCCTGAATAAGGGGCACGACGGCCCTGCTCAGGACGCAATAATAATAATTGAAATGAGAAGAAGCACAAAGCAAATGATGAAATAAGAAATAGCAATGAATTACCAGGTAAGGAGAAAGGTGCTCCAATAAGACCAGCTCCAGAAGAAGGAAATGGGAGCAATATCATGGCGGGAAGATATGGTGGCCCAGATATCAGCGGGGACGAGGACGATGATGGAGAGGGAAGAGAACCAGGTGTAAGCGACGGTGAAGAGGACGTAGCGAGGGACGTGAGGGGCGGCGAAGTAGTTGAGGGTGAAGAGGACCAAGCCCGTCGTGAGCGGAAGCGATATCAGGTAGAACACCCACATCTCGATCCCAAATCCCGATGCAAAAAGGGAACCCTGTTTCTTTGTGGTAGTAAACAGTGTCTCAATTGAGAGAAACGGACCTGCACCACCATCAAGCTATGCAGGCTACCGTCTTTTGCTTTACTTATTACTTTACAAGGAAGGATTCCTCTTCGGCTGGCACCCACCTTGTAACTAACGCGTCACCACTCTCCAGACATGCCTAACGCCTTCTGCTCCACGGTTCAACCCAAAATTCAACTAGTCCCGCTTTACCCTTTCCTAGTTAAAACAAATGGTTTTCACTTTTCACCATAAAATTAATGTATAATTTATTTTTAATATGTATTTTATATTATATAATTTTTTATTTTGGTATTTTTTTTATATACATCATTTATTGAAAATTTAAAACATGGTTAGGTATTCAATATTGACATTTTTGTTAACTCAAATTTGAACTGTGATGTAATCATATAGCTAGCTGTTAATAAAAAAATATACTTCTAAAGTTCGTTTTTAATTTTATTATGGAGAAGATAATGGTATAAGACAGCAACATAGAGAAGCAGCGTATTTTATAGACGTATGGTGTCAAGGAGTTACAAATTGGACGGTACGAGTGCTTTCAGAAAAATTGAATGGTCTAATTTTTATTTTATTAAAAAAAATATTTTTGTACAAAATGAACAGTTTGATTTGTTTCTTCCAAAATTTAAAATTTTTTTCTTACAAATCGGACCATCCGATTTGACCATAATATTTTCTTTCCAAAACAACTAATATGATCCAAGCACAAGTAAAAAAAAATTGTCCTCACATCTTAGTCTAGCACCACTATATCCCCATAACATAGCACATCACATACATGCCTCTAATAATAAAAAAATGAAACTCTAAAGTTCTCATTTTATTTTTTAAACAAAAATAAAAATAATTTTATATTTAAAATTTTATATAAAAATATTTTTTATCTAATAATTATATTTAAATACGAAAATATAAAAATATTTTTTATTTTTTTATTACGTTTAAAAATATTTTAAAAATATATAAATTATAAGTTTTTAAAAATATTTTTAGTTTTGTTATTAAAATTTTTTTAAATACACTAAAAATAAAAAATATTTAAAAAAAATTTCTAATAACTTAACTACATCCAAATAAACTGTAACTTGTTGCTAGAATTATTTTGAAAGAAAATGAATCAATAAATTAATTCTTCCAAATATAGCAGTGAGTAGGCTAGAGTTTTGTAAGGCTTGTATCATATAACATTTGGTCCTTTGCCATTTCTCCAGAATCTCTCCGCAGTGCCACTTCTTTTTTGCGTTGGGTGGGCTTCAAAGTTCTAGTAGGTTTTCGCGTAAGCATAAACCTTAGCCCATATAATTTTTGGTATTATCTTTTGAGCGAGCTAACTGGGTCAAACAATCAATGTCGATTTTTGGATATACTTTCTTATACACTTTGGGCTAATCGGGCCCACTTGATCTTTTCTTTTTAATCTTTTTCGCTCTTTAATTTAGTTTTTGAAATCATTTCCCCCTTCTTGACGAAAAAATTAAAAATCATTTTCCGCTGCATTAGCTTTGCTCCTAATTCGAAGGGAGTATCTTTTCTTCTTTTTGGGTATAACCATGAATAGTATAGTACTTTAGTGTCAATATAACTAAATCTAAGTTTCAAAGGTACCATGACAAAAAAAAAAGCTTCAAAGGTACGACTGTGTGACAAACTGCGAGGTCAACAATTTGACTTTATAACTTGGAAGAATTTATATGATTAAAGAAAGAAAGAAGAATTAGAATTGTCCACACAAGTCCTAAGGCCCACAGGTGGTGGGCATTGGGCTATATCAAATTTGGAGACACAGCAGCAACACAAGCTGCCGAAATTTGAAACTTCCTTCAGTCTTTTCATCATTACCCCATAAAACTTTTAGGCCTTTTGACTCTTAAGGAAGCCAACTAGGAAGATTCTCTCCTAACCACAATGAATTAGGACTTGTGAAAAGTTTTCCCACTTCTTTTCTCAGCCATTGGATTCTACTTTATTTGCTTTTCTTTTTCATGTGAAAGTTAACCTACACTATAACCTTCCTACGTGACTGTTTTCAGTGATTTTCTCATTTGTGGTTGCCGTGTCACTCACCAAATTTCACTTTCACAACAGAGATTTCGGAAAACAATAAATAAGCTGGTAGTAATGGGCCAATGGCCCCCCCAAGTTAACAATGATAACAAAGACAAGTTTCTCTAACAACCGTCAAATTTCTATGTTAAAAAGATTTTGATACCCTGTATCTAGATTTGAATTTGATTATAACATTCGAATTAAAAAAGGGGCTAACATATCTTCTTTTTTGACTAAACCATTGGGTAAATTAAATTTCAATGCTTCCTTTTTCTTTTTCTTTCTTTTCTCTGTTT
>NC_029774.3:129263661-129271935 GCF_000817695.3 Arachis duranensis
CTTGTATTCTAAGTATTTCAAAAGTGATTTAGTTTTGTGAGTTTTATCTCAAATTTTAACTCCATGAAAATGTTAAAGGAAGGGGGAGGGGTGTACTGTGTAAGTGTGTATACATATGTTTTCTTAAATCCTCAATTTTTATATGATTTAGTAAAAAAGAACACAGTATTATATAAATATCAGAACATGATAATGATGGTCTAGCGGAGAAAAATGATATAATATTATTAATATTTTATAATTTATTTTACTATTGTATAAATTTATTACAACAGTACACCACTATTTTTGTTAATAATTTGTGCAAAATTAACAGTAAAAATAACATTGAAACACCTTTTAAACAAACACATAAGGTCAAAAAATAATTTAGCTAACATGTGCCTTTACATGTGTCTTAAAGGCATATAATAAAATTACTAATTATTTTTTTTTTAAAATACAAAATTTTTAATATTTTCGTTGTACATTGATTAAAATAAACAATTTAAAATTTTTTATTCCCAACAACCTTAATTTATATCTTTAGACATGTTCATATCCTGACCCAATAGTAAAAGCCTAAGTCTAAACAAAAGGTATAATCCCACGGATTGAGCCTCACCCAATACCAACCTTCGTCCTATGAAGTCGGTTCTCACCACGACTTGCTCTAAAGAAGTCGGGCACGAGGGTTAGCTGGCAAATAAACACTCATTCAAATGAGTAACTGCCTCTAGAATCTCTCTAACCACTTCCAAAAGCCATATCCTAACCTCCCTAAGATAATGGGACGGTTAACACCCTAAAAAGGTGGCACTACTCCAACGGTGGTTATTAATTCACCATTATAAATACCCTGACACTCTTCAGGTATCTCTAAGTCCCAATACTCTCTAGACTTGCTTACACTCTTGCTGACTTAGGTATCGGAGTGTCTTTGCAAGTACCACCCCCCATTCCTTCATACACACAAGTCGGACGGAGGCCCCCGAGTAGCAGATCCATTTGAAGCCTCCTCCTTCGTACGTTTGGCCCAACCAACGCCATCCAACCCATTAATCTCCGGTTACCCATCGTAACAAGACACATGTTAATTTTTTTTTTGTCAAAATTAGACATAGATTAATTAAACCCTATATTAAAAATACCATTAATACTTAACCAAATATTTAACACAAAAAAATAATACTTTATCCTACATATAAAATTAGGTGACTGAAAGTCTAAGAAACAAGCTAATCCACATTATTTGTTTTTTCTCAATTGTAGAACAAAGAGAAACATCTTCTTAATTTAGTCTAGAAGTAAACTAGGTTTATAACTGCTAGAAGGACAGGTTTGACCGACTGAGTTCTGGAATAAAAAATATATGTCATTAGAAAATTGTACTTTTTGTAATGGGATTTCAAATAAATCGAATTATTTAAAATGCATATTCATGATTAAAAATTAAATACAATAACCTTTATGAAAAAAAAAACACGGAACTTTTATTATTATGATTATTATTATTATTATTATTATTATTATTATTAAGTCAAATGGATGCTTCGGCTTGTTGCATGATTGTACATGCCCCATGACAAAAACACGATACATTAGTGAGCCAAGAAAGCTTCCACCTAATAAAGCAACAGAAAATGACTTCCATTGAACCACGCAGGGGATTTGGTCCAAAACGACGACTTTTCATGTTTCATCTCATTTAATCCAAAAAAAAAAAGTACTCCTTTTTATACACAAGAAACAAGAAACAAGAAACAAAATAGATATAATATATAAAAAATGTTTTTGTCTAATAAGACTGATGAATAATAATAATACTTTATGGATCGGACCCAGCGTCCAATTCAGACAATAAACCCTCAAGATGCAACTACCCCGGATTTTATTGAAGGCAACAACTTCTTTGATTGGCAGTATAAGATGAAAATAGTAACCAAATTTATATAAAGTGATGTTCTGTTTTTAATACGGGAAAAAATTAAAAAAAAAAAATTTGTGTGGACGAAATAGGCCTCATTTAATATACTATCAGATAAGATAAGCATAGTAGCATGTGGATTTAACCACTCAATATAATTGGGGAGACAGGTGAACAAAATTTGTAGATTAACTTTATGCAGACAGCTAGAAAAATTAAAAGGAACCACCAGAAACGGAAAAAAAAATTAAAAGGATCCAATGGTCGAGATGTGTATTAACTATTAAATTAAGAAACAGAGGAGAAAGGTTAAATATTTGGTAGGAGGCAGATAAATTGATAATGGCCATCATCATCCTCATAAGTTTCAGTCTCCACATTCCTCGTGTGCCTTTTTTCCTATGAAAGTCAACCCAATTGAAAAATGTTTCCGAATTGCGCCTAAGAATCTAAAAAAGAGTGATTTACACATTATATTTGAATTTGAAGTGCCTTGTGTCCTTAAAAAAATATAGATACACCTCCATGTAATAATAAAAGGAGAATTATTTGGTGACTAAAATAATAATGTTTAAAAATGGTCAATTGACCCATAAATTAAAAGTTGACATATAGAATGGTTAATTATAACGAGAATCATTTTAAAAGAATACTTTTGTGAATCACGTTAAAATTAGAAGAAATTAAGTTATGGAAAAAAAAAAGAAAAATATAAATACACAAAAGGAAAAAAAAAAGAAATAAGCAAAAGCTGTGAAGTTAATAAAAATGAGATTTTTTATTTACATAAATTAAATAAATATTTTATTTATTAAATTATATAATTATAAAAATTATTACAAAAATACGTCTTTTAATCTTATTTCGTTTAGGAGGTTGGTTAGTTAAAAAAATAGAAAGTAAGTATTATTAAGTTGATAAAAAATATTTTTTTTAATTTTTTGTATATTTAATCATTTTTAATAGTAAAAATAAAAATATTAAAAAAATAAAAAAAATTCAAAAGTTAGAATTTATTTTTTTAAAGATATTTTTTTAAAAAAATATCTTAAAAAATATATATTTTCTTAAAAACTTAACCAAAACAAACCCTTAATATTTTTCACCTTAATGAGAATAAGCAAATACGAAAAGCGAATTCATGGAACTTCAATAATACTAAGCTAAGGTTTTTCGGGTTTAGGACTTTATGATAAAGATATATTATTGTAGTTGTATAGAAAGATGAGTCCTAAGAGTGAAGAGAATCAAGAACATAGCTATTGAGTAGAGAAGAGAGAAGAGAGAAGAGAAAAGAGAGAGAATTTGTTTAAGCTTTTTTTTTAAGATAAAAAATGATTCTTACAAAAATAAATCATTATCCTTTTAATTTTTTAATAATTGAAAAAATAAAGTATAATTTTTTATTATTAATTTTATAAGTAGAACAAAAAAAATATAAGAGAGAATAATAAAAAATTAAAATCACATTTTACTCTCTTAATTTTTTTTTTAACAATTAAGAGAATTCATTCTTCTCACGTTACCATTAACTTACTTATATATTACATTATTATTCGCCTATGATAATTACCAACTTACAAATAGCATTGCTAACTAAATATTGTAACTGGATAACAAATTTACTGATCAATTAATACTCTACAAATTGTTTTTGGCGCCAACACTCTAACTAACTCATGTAATAAGTTGAGTTAACTTGTTTCAGTGAATTTCCAAGAAAATGAGATTGTATATTTTGATTTGATTTCTAGATATATTGTACAACATATATATATGAAATGTCCGAACCCCACAATATCTAACTTTGAGTTGTGTAGTGATTGTCCATATATGTTTTAGCTAGTTCTTTCATTTTTGATGGTGCTACATGAGATGAGGAACAATGATATATATCAACCATGTTACATGCAGTTTGTCGAGTTCTCAATTTGTAAATCATTGCTCTCTCATGAATGATCACCCTGAATATGGCCAAACCAATCTGGCATGTTTATATAAACACAATTATTATGCATATTTCTAGTTGGGTATGCTAATTATCTTAATAAAGTTAGTAAGAACGAAAAGAAAAATGAGTTTACCAGTTTACTCATCAATGTGCATCATTACTTACCTTTTGGGACATCATTCAACAAACATAGGCTGATGCTACCTTCCGATATTAACAAAATTAATCATTCAAAGCTTTGGTAGCTTAATAATAAATTACCGGCTTTAAAACTGGACCCCAATCAATCTAAACAACGTACTGTGGGTAGAGATAGAAATAAAATAATAGAGAAATCATTACCATTATTTTGATCACCCGACTGAACTAATTAGTTCAATGAAATTAACTAAAATCAGGCCATCTGACTGGTGTGATTCAGGAAAAAAAAAAAAAAATCAATTGATAACGAATCGGTAAAAAAATTGAAAAATCAATAAAAAATCGATTAATTTATCGAGTCATTTTATCTTTTAACAATTAATCAATTTAAAATAATAAAATATAAAAAATTTTTTAAATTATATATTTAACTTTAATTAAATTTTACACTTCTAATTATATTGATTTTTAAAATCTTGATCATAAATGAAGATTGAAGTCAATATTAAAAAACTTCTATTAGTGATATTTGTATTAAAAAAAATCATAAAACTGCATATATAATATATTTAAGGAAAAATGTTAAAATATTGGTAATGTCGCATCAATAAATATTATCAAAATAATATGTGACTATAATTATTCGATAAATAAATATTATTTCTGATTATTAAAAGCATTTCCGTCTGTAAAGCATGATCGAGATAATTAAGACAATCAACGTGGCAAATGTGAAAGGTACGATTTCTTGAGCCGATGGATTGATTAATCATTCATTAAAGAGAAATGCTAGGGTGTTACCTGAATTCATACCCCAATTATTAACCCATGACCCCTGCGAGCAATTAGAGAATGATTAAATTAATATGATTTGTAATTAATTATATCATTGGGCACATTATGCACAAATCTTCATGCACCAACCAAAATTACAAAAGCTTCTATGATGGTCCTAACTCCCAAGCTGATAATAAGTTGGCCAAAAACAAAATATTTGATTATGCATAATCTAGTACAAACTTATGCAGACGTGCCATTTAGAACCTTAAGTCTAGTAACGATGAGAAAGTGTAATTGCCTTTTAACCTAAGAAATAGAGACACTTTTTTTTATGCTAATAAGTGTCACACCGCCGCAAAACACTGTAGATACGCTGTCTAACTGTGGGGAGTTTTCGACTATCGATCGGAGAAATTTTGGGAAGGAATTAAGCGAGAGAATATTAGATGAGAAGACACCACATTCAACTCAAAATCTTAAGGTGTCAAGTAAATGAGTCTCTTATTTTATAAACTCATTACTCTTTTTTATTTTTTTTTTATATGAGACTAACTTCAACATTTCTCACACGTACAACATTAATATTAAGTTATAGTTCAAATAATATATTTTTTTGTATTTTTTGTATTCAACTATATTTTAATAAAGAATAAAAAATTTTTTCGAATATGTTTGAACATACTTAGATATCATCACGTGCCAACGTATCCAATTTTATTTTTAATATATATTCTTGATGAAATTTTTTATATTTAATATATATAATATAATTTCATATCTTATAAAAATTTTAAATTTATGTATTCCTATATCTTGTGTCAATATCGGTGCATGTTACTTAAGTAACCATTACTCCATTGAAATGTGGTATCCATGCATCTACTTGTTTGTCCTTTTTTTTTGCTTCCTATTCTTATCAATTCGTATTTACCTAGACGTGCATTATTATTAATTTTGGGAGCAAAGAGTTTAGAGTAAAACAAATTTAGAAGCACAAATTAAACCTCTCTGAATGTTTACTTAATCAGTGTTTTCATATATTGTTGGTGATTATTATGGTACCTACAAATATTTGTCAAACTTGTTTAAAAAAATTAAAAATTAATATTTAATTTTAAAATATTAAAATAATAATTATTAAATATTTAAAATTTATCATAACAAATAAATTAGACACCATAAAATTCACTTATATTATTACTCTAATTTTTGTAAATAGTGCACATCATACTTGACAAATGAAAGCAATAATACGTTGGATAATCTAATTTCAAGTTATTTTCAATTTATATATACGCATGACACTCACATATAACCAAGTTCCAAATTAATAGATATCATATGTCAAAAATTGTATTTTGGGAAGAAAAAGTTTAGAAGACCAATAACATAACAAGTCACTTAAACCAATTTATTTTTATTTTGAAATTCAAAAAATTACAATAGTGGAAGGTTGTTTTTATTGTTTTTTGATAATAAAGTTGTTTTTCAACTAATTGATTAGAGTTGGCTTTATTCTTAGTTGATTCCCCTAACAAAATTATTCTAAAAAACTTCATCTACAGTTGCCAATAATAATAATAATCTATATATTTTATTCATTTGATATATTTTTTGTTCCTAAACTTAATTTAACAGTGTTTCTATCTTTTGTTTGTGAATATAGTTTTTAATTGTTATTTTAAAATACAATTATTTTAAGAAATCGATTGTTTAGCATGTCTTTCTTATATAATATATCCAAGTAAAAAAAAAAATTGACTGAATTTAATTAAAAATTAATTTGTTCACCTGACTCATGATAGTTTATATATAATAAGTATTATCTCATAAAGATATTGTTATTTTGTTTCTAGTCTTTATATATTTAATTGGTTAATATTTCAAAGACCTTTAGACTTATGCCAAAATAAAATTTTTATAGGAATCAAAATTAAATGTGTTTGAAGTAGTTAGACTAATAAAGAATTTATCTAAATGCAAACAAAAATAACATTTGAGATATTTATAAGAACATTTATTTTTCATACCAAAGTTTAACAGGAAAGATTATTTTAACAATTTCACGAGTAAAGGAAACTGGCACCACGTTTTGTGCCAGCAAGTAACTTACAGAGAATGTCTCTGACTATAGTTTAATAAAGTATGTATTTCAAAACATGATTTGTCTTGCATGTATGTGTTGGAAGGATTTAAATTTTATAAAATGCTTATAATATCTTAATTGTCTGTAATTAAGAAAAATAACACCTTTAATTATCTCAAATTTATGATTCATTGTATTAGTTTTTTCATGCTATAAAATTCTAAATAATTAATTTTCGTTAAATATCAAGGTAATTACATAGCCAAATAGTTTGGTTTTATATTTAAGCACTAAAAATAAGGTTTCATATTTTGAGGTTAAAAGGGGACGACCACCACACACTACGCGGTCTAATAAATAACTTTTATGCAATGTCTTAATTATTATAATTAATTTTTTTATCAAGTTAATTGACTTTGCTTTTTTTTTTTTTCTAGCAGATGAGAAAAAAAAAAGAAGAAGGAAAGAAAAAGCCAAAACAAAAGGATGTGCAAAAAAGAAAAGAAAATCGCTATCAAGCAAAGCAATAATCCAAAATCTCAACTCCATCTATTCACGGCTTCCGTTTCCCTCTTTTAAGATTAGCAAAAATAAAGTTTAAACAAATTTTTGGTTTTTAAAAATATTTACTTTTCTAGTTTTAGTTTTCAAAAAATTTAAATTTTATTATTAATTTAGTTTATTAATTGTATGATAATTTAAATATTGACATAAAAAGTTTAAACACTAATGTGGCAAAAGACCAAAAACAGCAATTATGCTATGTACTTCACAGTCCTTGTGACAACAAAAAAAGTCTAACCGCCCTCTTCACCCTCCCCAGTGGCCTCCCCTCTCTTTTGCTTCCCCACACACATTTCGTTTTCATTCTCCGATTATTCACTCGCCCTTCCCTCATCACTCCTAATTTCCGATGACCGGCGGCGATAACTGTCACCGGACGGAGAACTGAGATAAAACAGCTCACACATAGATACACCACACTCTCTCTCCTCTCTCCGTTCCAGCATGTCCGAGAACAACGACGTAACGCTACAGACCTTCCGAGCGCTGGTAGAGAGCGCTGACCACAAGTTCGCTAGGGTTCGCGACGTTCCTGCGTACGGTCGCGTGAGCCAGAGCCACTTCTTCCACAAGGTGTTCAAGGCGTACACGCGGCTCTGGAAGTACCAGCAAGAGAACCGGTCGAAGCTGGTTCAGTGCGGCCTCAAGCGCTGGGAAATCGGCGAGATCGCGAGCCGAATTGGCCAGCTCTACTTCAGCCAGTACATGAGGACCAGCGACATCAGGTTCCTCGTCGAGGCCTACGTATTCTACGAGGCCATACTCAGCAGAAGGTACTTCGAAGGATCTGAAGGCTCGCCGAGAGATCTGGGAGTCCGGTCCAAGGAGTTGAGGTTCTACGCGCGG
>NC_029774.3:129272030-129273429 GCF_000817695.3 Arachis duranensis
CGCTTCGTGGCTCTCGTTGACGATTGCAGAAGTAACTTCCGGGTAAATGCACTTCCCCTCTTCTCAAAATTCCGGCTAAAAAAATGCTTCGCCTTATGGAAAGTTGTGTTTTCTAGCTTGATTTTGGAATTTGAATGGTTAATTGTTGAAGGGAAGTGAACTAGCGTTCATCCACTAACTCACTTTCTCTCGTTTTTGTTGCTGACGTATTTTAGACTAAAACGATAGCTTATAAATTCTATACATGCTGTTTCCTTTCCTGTGATACTCCTTTTAAGTATGAAGGCGCTCTGTTTAGATCAATTATCTATCTGGTTATTGCATCGTACTTCATTTAGAGTGACTAGAATAGTATGTCGTGTATTTAAAGTGTTTTATAATTGTTGTATCTGATATAATACATAGCTACATGCTTGTATGTTCTATCATCTATAACGTTGTTAGTGTAGGACATCTCGCTAAATCTTTATTGACTTGAGCTATTTGTAGCAGTGGAAAATACATTGAGGGATAGAGCAGATAAGATTAGGGCTCTAAAACAAAAGGAGTGAAAAGTTTGCTTAATTAATATATGCTACTTTGAATCACTTGTTTTAGTTATTTTCATATCCGTATTAGACATTAGGTTCAAGTTTCTCTTTTGGATATGTCTGAGTGTTGTAATAATTATGAGTATATATCCAAATATGTCCCTAAGGAATTTCATGTCGGGCGTTTTCGTCTCCAAAAATTTCTTATTATATTGAGGTACAAAAGTAAGACATAAGTCCCTATCTTAGTCAAATCCGTTTTTACTTGGACAAATAGATCTTCTAAAGTGTGACGGAAGGACCTATATGTCTTACTTTTGTAAAGTTTAGAAACCTCAACCTAATAAAATTTTCATGGGGACGAAAACGTCCGATACAAAATTTCTTAGGGACCTATTTGGATATATACTCTAATTATAAAGGAGATTACTGGTGTTCCAGAAAAGCTTATGTGCTGTAATGAAGACTTAGATGTTTTCAGAGAAAATGAGCTCCACTTTATATAACCAAACCAATGTTTGAATCAACTCAGCATCAAGTAGTACTCTACTATGTTATATTGATGGTGGGGGCTGAGCTTTCAAGAGTAACATTGCTGGTGTAGTGATGGTTTCTTTTCAAGCTGAGGATATACGCTAGGGAAAAAAAATTGTCAATTTGCTGAAGCCTGAAATTCTGATACAAAGTTCTTGTAACAATTTGGGAGCACGGGGCAGGGAAATGTCTGCCTGTTGAATGTTGATAGAACAAAATAGACAATTCTGAAGTGTTAGAATGCATTTACACCTGTTGATTCTGTAAGTAGAGCAAAATAAGTGAGAAGAGAAGTATCATACTGAAAATAATGATGCTTCAATAAACACACAGTT
>NC_029774.3:129273461-129278134 GCF_000817695.3 Arachis duranensis
TTTGACTAAATTTTGAAAAGGTGTAAGATGAGCCAAACTGTTTTTGATTGGACATTGGACGTGAGATGTTGGTTATCTCTTGGTTATTATGTTACATGTATTATTCACCTACTAGTTTATTTTATACCTGGCTTTTGCATGCTTGTTCGTTATTTTTCTGGTTGGAAGTTGTGCTTCTGCTTCTTGTTCTTTGTAGTTTTTCCTTTTTAGTAATTAAATATTGTTGTTATCCCCATTGAATTTTCGTGCCTTAAACTTGGATAAAAAGATTTCATACTGCTTATCATAATATAGTTCACTTTGCTGTTTTAGATTAAACTATTCACCTAAATAAGGCAATGTCACTGTGTTGCTTCTCTGACTTGATGAATATAAACTACTTGTCTTCAGGAAACTAACTTCAAGGAGTGGAAGCAAGTGGTGCAAGAAATTGTACGCTTTACAAAAGTCGATAAGGGCTTTAATATTAGACCTCTGCGTTACTGTACCACTTTTGATACACATCGGTCTTCTCTTCCTTATGTGGCTCGTTTTCATGCAAAGAGGGTTTTAAAATTTCAAGATGCACTGTTGGCAAGCTATCATCGAAATGAGGTCAATACTGGTTCATTTTGTCATGGGGTGTTCTTAAATTTGGATTAGTCTAGTAGTAAATAGCTGAAAGAGGCTGAACCTTTTATTTTGAATATTCTAAATTTCAGGTCAAATTTGCTGAGCTTACATTGGACACCTATAGAATGATACAATGTTTAGAATGGGAGCCCAGTGGATTATTTTACCAAAAGCCTACAGTTAAACCAAGTGAAAACGGTGACTCTATTGATCATTCTGGAGCTTCTGGGATAATCAGTATGAATCTTGCTGCAGATATGACTGATCCAAGCATGCCTAGTAATCCTAGAAAAGCAACCTTGTATCATCCGTCTGTGACGCATTTGATAGCAGTGAGTTTTTGAGCCTAGGGGAAAGTTTTTGTTGCTGCATCCTTTCTGATTGCAGAAGTTTTAGTGCTGTACTAGGAACTAGGCCTTCTTGATGTCAATTATATTGCATGCAATTTTTATGGTTTCTTTATTGACATGATCTTGATAATCTTATCTGTTAGTATGGAAACACTGTTTTTGGTGTTCTCTGTCAAAATTTGTTTTCATGTCTATATCTGAACTAGGGCATACATGTTTGTGTTTGATTTTTCCTTCACGATATATGGTTATGGTTTTATGAATCAGTGCCAAAATTCTCAGTTGTTGAATATATGATTTGTTGGTTTTTATGGTGAGCTTCATGATTTTATTCAGGTTATGGCCACAATTTGTGAGGAACTGCCAACAGATAGTGTTGTGTTATTATATATTTCGGCATCAGGTATACATTTTCTTAGTTTTCTTCATGTGTAAGTTATTACTCTATTGTGTTCATTCTGTTATTCTAGGTTAGTCACCACATGATCACTCATACAGGAAAGTCTGGTCATAGTAATGTCTCTCCAACGGGAAATTCTGGTGGGTCATCCAAATATTCAAGATACAAAGGGCTTTATCAGGACTTGGGTACTTCTGAAACTCAAAATAATGGCAAGAGAGAATTGAGCAGCTATGACGATTTTCCTATATATATATATATATATATATATATTGGTGGTTATTGTTAGCATTTAGTATATGTTACAGAAGTTTTAGCTGCACTCACACGTGCCATAATTGAATTTTATCAGGTTCAAACAATCTCTACCCTGGTGATCTTATTCCCTTCACTCGGAAGCCTCTTTTCTTGATTATTGATAGTGATAACAGCCATGCATTCAAGGCAGGTTTGTCAAAACTGTGTATGAGTTGCCTGGAAACTGTTAGGTGGAGATGTTATTTGTACTCAAATCTAATTTTACTTGTTAAAGGATCATGAAGTTTAGCATTAGTTTGTTGCAATTTAGTCTATGGTTTTTATGGTAACAGTTTAAGATGAACTTTATGATGCTAAACGAGGGAAACCCTGCCATGTTAAATTGTTGATTGTCTTAATCAATTTAAACCTGAATTCTCCAAGGACAGTAGAAACGATGTAGTGTGTCAAATGAGTGATGATATCAACTTTTTTGTGTAGTTCTGGCACAGATTTCAGAATGACAAATAATTTTTCTGGATCTGGGATGATTTTCTGATAAATTTGTTGGGGGCGCCTGTCACTAGAATATTTGCTTGTTGGCTTATCCCGTGCTGATTGTGTATTTGAACTGTTGGTACCGACAATTTACCTTCTTTCGTAACTCTGAGAAATGCCATTGATTGACCTGCGTTATTTACATCAACAGTCATGACTGATGATGACTCTACGTAATAAATGATTGCAGGTTTTGCATGGTGCGGAAAGGGGGGAGACAGCCGCACTCTTTCTTTCACCTTTAAGGCCAATTTTCAAGAACCCATCTGAAGTACACTCACATACTGGAAGCCAATTTACCTTTTTCTTGACTGCTCCTTTGTCAGCATTTTGCCAAATGATTGGTGTCTCCCCCAACGAGGCTGATGCAGTAAGAATTGTTGTGAAAAGTTTTTGTACTTTTTTGAGACACTGGCTGAATCTTGTGGGTCTAACTGTTGTGTTAATTATAGGATTTCTACAATGAGGCCGAGAACATACTTGCCAATGCTTTCTCTGAGTGGGAAATTATTCTTTGTTCATCGACTAGCATGGATTTAGTATGGGCACAAATTATAACTGATCCATTTATAAGACGGCTCATTCTAAGGTATTTGCTCCCTAGCTTTTCATAATCAGTCATTGTTTTCTTTTTTACATTTAATTGAATTTCCGGTGAATGACATCATACAATGATGCATTAATTATTCATTTACAGATTCATATTCTGCCGATCCTTGTTATCTTTTTTCTGTCCACCTGGGGAAAGTGAACAGTATATTCCCCTTTGCTTACCGCAACTACCCCCTTCTGTTTCACCAAAGGCTGAAGCAGTACGCTCTGTTGTGACGCAACTTGCTATGCACTTTGACGTTACTGACTCCTTTCACTTCACCGATATATAAGATTTGGGACTTGTAATGTAAAAAGAAAATATTGTTACTAGTATAAATTGCAGGCTTTGGATGCTAAGGATACCCGGATCAAATGGGAATTTGAGACAGAATTTTGTGGGTTGACCTTTTGGGCGACATGAGATAAGTATTTATGGTGGACATGGGCTGTCAGGGTGGAAACAAACTTGTTGGCGATTGTTGCGTCTGCTTCGACCCCACCCTGCATCAGTATTGGTTTATAATGCTGTAGTTGGTGGTTTGCTCTTTGCTTTAGTTAGGTCGTGGTAGGGCCTGGTTACTTTATCATGTGTTTGATCGTGGCAAGCTAATTGTTAGTCTAAAATTAGTTGTATTTGTTTATACTTCATAGCGTTGGAAGAAAAAAAAAAAAGAAAAAAGAAAAAGGGAAGTCATTGTTAATTCATACCGTTTTTTAGCAGAAGTGGTCGGTATTGAAACCCCATTGATTGAAGAGTTGGATGTACTCAAGGAAGAACGAATTCGAAAAAACTCAAAAGAAAAGTGAAACTAATATACCCTGTATATTCAACGTCAGAGCATTTCCATGTTTAGATGTAGAAAGTAGAAACATTAGGATGCAATGTGCCTTTTTTGTGATAAATATTATGTAATCATTATTTCAGTATCTCATCATCTCATGGTGGGCTTTGGTAGTTGCTCCGTTGGTATTATGGCAGACATATTTGTGGCTAGCAGCTATTTACTTGTTTCGAGTTTTGACACACAAAAAGAGAGATTTGTCTATTTATTTATGTTATTTTATTGTCCAAATTTATACAGGAATCAAAATTCAAAAGCAAATTTAATGAAGCATATAGAATTTAATTAAAAGCTTTTATACAGTCATTTATTTATCTATTATCATTATAATATAAATTGAATTAATTTTTTTATAAATTATCAGTGATGAACATGAATCTAATTAAATAGTCATCATTGAGAAAGTCGGGGGAGTAATTTTGGCTAGCAATTGATTCATATGTACAACCTGTGTTAATTTATATGTATAAATTTTGGTAAATATTAGTTCAAATTCTGTAAAATTAGATATTTTAAAAATAGAGAGAATAAAGTAATAAATAGATAAACGAAAGTTCTTGAATTTTTTGTGTTTGTTTGTATATCTTTGAGTTGTTAGATTATGTGTGATAAAATTTTAATAGTAAAAATAAAATATATCTTTTTTTAAAGGTGGAGACTTATTTGATATTAGATAATTTAATATGCTTGACTAACTGTCTGTTTGGAAATCACCAAAAAGCTTTTTTTTTTTATTTGACTTATAAAAAGTTATATTAATAGTATTTGGTACAATTTTTTAGATAAATTTTTAACTTTTTCAAAAAGTTATTTAAGAGCTTTTGAAGAAGTTAAAAAATGTGACTTCTCTTATTTTCAAAAGCTATTTTATCACTCATGTTTAATGCACAATTTTAAAATAAGGACTTCTATAATAACTTTTCAAACACAAAATAACTTTTTAAAAATTGTTATTAATAAAAGTTCTTATATTTTAAATTTCTTTTTCAAAAAAACTTATTTAAAAAGTTTAGCCAAACTGACCCTAAATTGTTATCTAACACTTCTCAAGCAGCAACTTGACATAAAGACTGCATATGA
>NC_029774.3:129278413-129279807 GCF_000817695.3 Arachis duranensis
CCCTCAAGCGGCGCCGCCACTCTCTTCTTCCCCTCGTCAACACATTCTCAACCAGCCATGTCTACAGAGACAACCTCAACATCGCTGCTCTCGCGCGTGCTGGCAATGTCCACGCCGCCCGCCAGCTGTTCGACAAAATGCCCGCAAGGGACTCCGTCACGTGGAACTCAATGCTCACGTGCTACTGGCAGAACGGCCTTCTAGACCATTCCAGAGCGCTCTTCCACGCCATGCCCGCCGACATCAAGACTGTCGTTTCATGGAACACCATGATCGCTGGGTGCGTCCAAAACGACATGCTCGATGACGCGTTTCGCTACTTCACTGAAATGCCGGAGAAGAATGCAGCATCGTACAATGCCATGATTTCGGGCTTCGCGAGGTTCGGGCGCATGCGGGAAGCGCAAACGGTGTTCGATGAAATGCCTCGTCGGAATGTGGTGTCTTACACCGCCATGATTGACGGGTACGCGAATATGGGTGGGGATGGCGGGATTGCGCTCGCAAAGGAGCTGTTCGAAGTGATGCCCCAAAGGAACGAGGTTTCGTGGACGGTCATGATCAGTGGGCTC
Organism: Arachis duranensis; assembly: GCF_000817695.3. Lineage (NCBI taxonomy): Eukaryota > Viridiplantae > Streptophyta > Magnoliopsida > Fabales > Fabaceae > Arachis > Arachis duranensis. The sequence continues at coordinate 129,278,986 of NC_029774.3, forward strand.
GTGGAATATGGGTTGTCTGAGGAGGCGTGGGAACTGTTTCAGAGAATGCCAGAGCGGAATGTTGTTGCTACAACTGCCATGATCACGGGATTCTGCAAGGAGGGGAAGGTGGATAATGCCAGAGCCTTGTTCGAAGAAATTCGATGCAAAGATCGTGTTTCCTGGAATATAATGGTAACAGGTACGCCCTGTATTTTAAAGCGAGAGCACTCTATTATCTTTTGTCATTCTAACTTGAGGCTACTATGTGATGTTAGTTTCATGAATAATCTAATTTCTATTCACTTTCTGTAAGAGACTAGTATTGCATAATTGAATGTCATTGTATAACTTTACTTCTAGAATGAAAAGACTTCAAAGGTTAGATTTATGCATAAAATTACAGGAAAGTTAATCCTTAGTAATCTTAGCAAACAAAGTCTTTGTGTTTATTTTCGTTTGGTGTCATAGTTGATTAATTAATTGTAAGTAATTGTAGGTTATGCTCAAAATGGGAGAGGGGAAGAGGCATTGATTTTATTTTTACAAATGTTGAGGAGTGGTACGCAACCGGATGAAGTAACTTTTGTTTCACTTTTAACTGCCTGTGCTAACCTTGCTTCACTTGAGGAAGGGACACAGGTGTATGCTCTTGTAATTAAGCATGGTTATGATTCAGATTTGTCTGTTAGCAATGCCTTGGTTACGATGTACAGCAAATGTGGTGGAATTGTTGATTCCATGTTAGCTTTTGGACAAATTTCCCATCCAGATGTTGTTTCATGGAATACTATCATTGCTGCATTTGCGCAGCATGGTCTCTATGTTAAAGCACAATCCTAC
>NC_029774.3:129279854-129300883 GCF_000817695.3 Arachis duranensis
GATGCCTTGACATTTTTGAATTTGCTAGCTGCCTGCTGTCGTGCAGGGAGGGTGGATGAGAGCGTGAATTTGTTTCATTTAATGGTCCATGATTATGGTGTTCCGCCAAGATCTGAACACTATACTTGCTTAGTTGATGTTATGAGTCGAGCTGGTCAGTTGCAGAGAGCTTACAAAATGATCCAGGAGATGCCGGTGGAGGCAGATTCAAGCATATGGGGTGCTTTTCTTGTGGCCTGTAGTGTTCATTCAAATGTGAAATTGGGAGAACTAGCAGCTAGTAAAATTTTGAATCTGGACCCTTATAATTCTGGTGCTTATGTTATGTTGTCCAATATATATGCTGCTGCTGGCATGTGGAAGGATGTAAATCGAGTCAGGGTTTTGATGAAAGAGCGAGGAGTTAAGAAACAAAAAGCTTATAGTTGGATGCAGATTAAAAACCGAATCCATTGTTTCGTTGGAGGGGATCCATCTCATCCAAATATTAGCGATATTCATTTTGCTTTAAGAATGATTGCCTTACATATGAAGGTGAAGGGTGATACTGGAGACAATTTCTTTTAAGAGGCTGTCAAAATTATTCAGTCCCTTAGACAACAAAAAGACACAGAATTGTTATTGGGCGCAAAGAGGAGGCAAAGGAGATGTTCAACTTTTAGAATTCAGCACATTTCAAGGTGCAGTGAAAATCTGAAGTATTGGTGTTTGTCATCACTGGTGAACTGATTTGGTCCATAACAAGGATTCTTTCCGGTCATAATTTCATGTATACTATATTGATAGAATGCGGCCTTTTCCTTAGAGATCAGTTAAAAGGTACTCTCACAACTCCCAATTGTAACACTATGTTTACAACTGTGTCATGCTATATATATGTTTTAAAAAAATGATCGTTGAATGGATAGAATTAATAGAAATGCACACTCCATGAAATTCCTATTTACAGATTAGTAAAAAAACATGAATAAAATTTGTAGTTTCATCACCCCCCCTTTTTTTTTTCTAAAAAAACCTAAAAAGAAAAAGAAACCATTTTCTGAGGAATAAAAAGAAATTGATAAATTGTACCGTGGGTTCTTATTGGGATAATGGTAGCCGCATAAAGATGAGTACGGGAAAAATAAAGTAGCTTATTATTACTCTAGAAATTCAACTTTGTTTTTCATACATTTTTTTTGGGCACTTGAATAATTCTAATTTACTAGTTTAGTACTATGTTTTTTCATGAAATTTATTACATTATAAGGAAATGGTTGGTTGGGAGGCTTTTTACTTCATTAAAATTCTAATCTCACTTTTACTTCCCAACCAGACTGTAAATAGAAATATGAAAGCTCCCATTTTTACTTCATAATATACTTTAATTTGTCGGAACCATTTATATGTTGTGCTCAACACTGGCATTTAGAGGAAAAGTATACAAGTCATAGACTCATAGTCAAATGTTTTGGACTTTTGGATAGAGAGCACAATTAGATTCCATGACAACGATACTTCATAGCTCCTTTCGTTTTTGTTTGCGATTTATGGGGAGTTTTAGCCTTTCTGGATTAAAAGATTATTAATATTTATTTTGATTGCTTTTGTTTTTTCTCTTCAATTATAAATCGTATATCATCATCATAACTAATGATTCTTGTGTGGTATTTCTAGATTTTAATATTACAAAATTTTCATAAGATTATATTTATTTATATCTCATTTTCGTTGTTTTATGTACGTAGAATTATAGGTTATATTTTTTTTAAATATCTTTAAATAAAAAAACTAAATATGATACTTGTTTATAAAAATATAAAGTTCTTTTATATATACCTACTATACTATAACAGTTGTCTAATACATTATTATTTGCTTCACAATTTTATTCTACATACTTTTTTTATTTAAATATTTTTTACTTAAATATTAAATATTGTTCATCATATTTAATTTAGAGAAAAAAAATTCGAGTATGACCAATGTGATAGAAAATTTTTTACTTTAAAAAGTTTGTACAGTTATAAGAGTAAGTTTCACCATTTAGTTACTTATAATTCAAGTAATTGTAGTATATGACATTCTATAATTGCTGCAAGCTTATATGAAAGAAGAATAAGGGTACTATACACTTTTGTGAACGATAAAATCTTTAAAATATAGACATAAGTCCATAAATTATGTTAGACTCGGTTTGGAAAGTAAAGCGAGATTGAAACAGAGACTAAATTATGTCTTTATATTGTGTTTGGTGTAAAATATACATTATCTTCTTTGATTTAAGATAAGTACATAGACTGAAATAAATAAAATTATTTAAATACCTTTATTAATTAAAAAAATGAAAACACAATAAACACCTAATCCCTTTTCTCTCTCAGACCACCATTCCTCATCTTGTCGGCACCACTCCAATGGTTGCCCGGTCACCACCATCATCATTATCAGCTAATTGAGAAAGAAGAGGCTCTTTGTCATTGATTCAGACGGAAGGAAGATTGAGGACTCCAAGAGCTTGCTGAGGATTACGCGAGCGCTCGACGAGGCCGTTGGTGCTGACAGCAATGGCGTCGGCATCGGAATGACTACAGCGATAGCTAAGTGGGCGGTGAAAAGAGGAGTTGTAGTGAGGAGGCCTGTGTTTGTGGAGGATTTCGATCCTCTAAAGTTTGAATTTCACTTTAGAGAATAAAGTTTGATCTGTCACTATTTATTTTATAGGTGGGGTTAAGAGTAAATATGAAAGAAAAACCATTCAAAGACAGAAGATCATTTTTTATCTTTTAAAGTAAAAATTTTAAATTTAGAGGATCCAAATTCGTCTGTGAAAGCTTAGGGAGCATCAAGCTAAAGTTGCCTTTAAACTTTATTTATTATCATTTCATTCGGCATAATGATTGCATAAGCACAAGTTGTAAATGGATGGTATTTACGATGGAGAAATTTAATGATACTACTGAAAATATTAGAATTGCAGAGGATAAAAGCGTTGAAGAAGAATGAAGAGAAGAAGTCTTAACTAGTTTTTACAAAGAGATAGAATTAGAATTTCAAATTTTGATTAAGAGTAATTTTGAAAATAAAGGTTATTAAATTTTCAGCTCTTATCCGGTAATTTCCATACATTTTAGTCTCTGTATCTCTACCTTCTAAAAAAATATGAATGGATTGAAATTTTGTGTTTTGGAATAAAAAATTTAATTTCAGTTTCTAATTACTAAATAGTAAATACAATATCAGTTCTTCAGTCTCAATTTTAGTACTCTATACTAAACGCAATTTTAATATTTAGGATGAGAATTAATATTTATGATATTTTATTTATTATTTTATTAATTTTTTTAAATTTAATTTGAAAATTATTATCAAATTAATTAGAATTTTAGAATTTTAGCTTATATTATATGAGTTTTTGTTACAAACGGATGTGTTTTTATTTATTTATTTGTTAAGTTTGTACAATTATATTTAATTAATAAAATAGATTAGATTTTAAGTTCTCATCTTTATAAGTATTCTTTTTTAAATTTTTGCTGGTGGTGTATGGCCAATATAAATTTTCATTAGGAATGTGATCAATTTTAAATATTATTTTTTATTTTTATAATAATTAAAATAATTTAAAATTAAAATTTGTATTAAATATTATCTTTGAAATGATACTAAAATCAGTAACAAGAGATTATATTATTTTAAAAATAAACCAAAAATATGCTGCTACTTATATAATCTATTAAATTTATTAAATGAATTTTGGAACCTTATAACAATATAAGGTTGCAACATAGACTCAATTAAAAATCTACTCAAATAAATTATATGTACTCAATTATATTCTTACATTTTATTATTCTATTTTTTTATATATTATCAATTTGGTAAAAAAATATATCCAAATTAATTTAAAGTAATTTTTTTCTTAATTATTTATAAAATTCTATTTTTTTTCAATCCAAATGCATAAAATTCTTAATTTTTACATTCATAAAATTTCATTTTTTTTAATTTGTCCAAACCGACAAATTTCACATTAAGTTTTAAATTAAATTTTATGAGAGATGATCTCACAAATATTTATGATTTTATGTGGTAATTTATAAGATCTAAAATAGAATGAAATTAAAACTACACATTAGAAATACTCTAAGATTTATATATTGATTCACACTATTATTAATTTAACCTTATGAATTAAACAACGTACCCACTCAAAAATGATTCACACAAAATTTAAAATTTTGGCCTAAAAATATTGTATAATCTCAGACAGACATGCCTTCGACTAGTGTAAAGGTGATAATTTTTCAAAAATCTCTGGTATCAGTATCTCTCAAAAATCTCTGGTATCAGAATAACACTTATTACCACCCCCATTAATAAGAGAATTAGTGTCAATATTCTTCTCACAACAACGCATAAAAGACGAGCTAATGATATGGTAAGCTTACATGTTAAAATTCACGCAATTTAAGTGTTTTTTAATTATTTACAAAATTTTAATTTCTCTTCTAATCCAAAGGCACTGAATTCTTAATTTTTATATCCATGAAATTCTAATTTTTTTTATTTTTAAAATAATTAAAAGATAATCTAAGTTTAAATTGAAATCAAACCATAGAATTTCAAATTAAATTTTATGATATATAATTTCACAAATATTTATATAGTAATTTGTACGACCAAAAATAAAATAAATTAACATTAAATATTGAAAATTTTTTAAAACTTATATATTGATTCACATTATTATTAATTTAATTTTATGAATTAAACAATATACCGATTCAAAAATCATTTTCTTAAAATAAAAACCAAAAAGATTTCAAATTTTGGCATAAAAATATTGCATAACCTTTAGTATAAGAGTTGGTATTAGGGTGATACTTATTATCATACTTTTAACAGGAAAACTACACAACAATAAAATATAAAGAACGAGCTAATAATATTGTAGGCGATATATGTCAAAACTCATAAAGGACAAGGTTAACCATGAATCTCATTAGAAGTGGTACAGGTTAAAACTCACCACAATTTATATGTCTGATACTCTATGCGCATGTTTGCGCTTATTAAATTTGCATCTCTATTGACACAATTTTTTTTATGTTAGATTAACAATAAATTTAAACTTTTGAAAAAATATATAAATTTCTTCCAGTTTTTTTTTTTTATTATCTTATGGTTCATGTCATCATGTGTCATCATGTGATAGTAATAGAATTTATTTTTTAAAATTTTAAAAATAAATTTTGATCAAAGCCAAGGAAGTTATGTTTGGATTTATTGAAATTGATGAAATAGTCTGTAATAAAATAAAAAATGATATTTAAAAAAATTTACAGAAACTAAACTTTAAATTAACAAATTGTTATATTGAAAATAAATATTTTATTTAACATATATATAGAATTGATAATGCGTCAATAAGTAGCAATTTGACCTATTATTTAAGATGTGTTAGTAAAAAAAATCATAAAGATCTATTGAATAATACTAAAGTATTCTCATACAAAAGTTACAGTTGATTAGAAATGTTTGTAGTTATATTTATGAAAAAAAAATTTCTCACAAAATTTTATTATAATTTTTTTAATTGTTATAATTTTTTATAAATAATTAATTTGAGTTAGTCTATTAATTAATTTACTTTAGTCTATTAATTAATTTACTAGGTTATTTAGTACATTAAATATATTTTAGAGAATAAAATATAATCATTTCAAATTTTCAATTAATAATCAGTTAAAAAATTGGATAACAGGGTAACTTTGAAGCAACCTTTTCTAAAAAAATCTAGTATCATTTTGTGGTGAAATACACAATTTATTCTTTCAATGTATTCAATTGTCTTTATCTTCGTTTTTAATTGGATAGAATGCGATTGTTTGCTTCACTGACGCTTCGCTATAACAAAAAGTTAAGTATATCTAATTTTTTTTATCGTTTTTCTGATACTGCTTTACTATTATGACATTTTTTAATATAAATTTAGCAAATTATATATTCTGATATTCAGATGCATTGGATATGTTGTAGGGAATAAAATATAACCATTTTAATTAATAATTAATTGAGGAATTATAATATTGGTCAAAATTTAAAATAACTTTTTACGTGAAAGAAATCTAGTATCATCCGGTATTATCTTGCTAGATAAAACATAATAAAAAATTATTTAGTATCATTTGTTATTGTAAATAATTTTATAAAATTTAAAATTTTTTTATAAAATATTATGAATACCATAAAATTTATAATGTACTAATTGTATGCTGGTCATAAAATAAAAAAATTTAAAATTTTATAAAAATGCAATATATTTTTTTAGACTCATATTTTTCTATTAAATGATAAGAATAATTAAGAACACATGTTAATTAAATAATGTTATTTTATTTGTACAATAAAAAAATTTAAATTTTATAAAAACGCTTAATAATTAAAAAATACATGCAATATTTTTAAACTTCATAAATTTTATAAAAGTGTTTACAATAACTTTTAAATTTTATAAAAGTGTCTACAATAATTATAAAAATACTTACGATAAAAATTTATAAATTTTATAAAATTATTTAATTTAAAATTATTATACAAATTTTAGTTGTATTTGTTATAAAATAAATGAATACAATAAATTTTTTAAAAAATTATAACCATATATTAATACAAAATGAATGAACAAGATTCAGTATATTACAACTATGTTTATAAAAAAAAATCATCTTTCTACTAAATTGGTTTAAGTTAAATTGAATTACACACGTTTTGTATCCCTAATAAATCGGTTAAGATCAACCAAATTACTTTAAACCGCCCTTTCCTACTAAATTAATCTAAGTTAAAACGATTTCCTATCATTTCTTGGTAAATAGTTTTAAACTACATCGATTTATATAAAAATATTTTGAAAACGAACCTTAAAATAGGACAATCTAATCATATTAGAAGCCAATCAATTTAAAAATATATTTTATCCTCGTTATTTATTTTTTGATTATGTTACATTGCATAATATTTTTAAACTTAGAAGGAAGATTGTAACTTTATAATAGAGAAAAAATATCAAATATAATATACATATTTTTATAAATTTAATTAGAGTATTCTCTATTCACTCAATTATTATGTATAAAAAAACCTTAATTTTACTTTATTTTATTTTAACTCATAATGTTTATATTTGATCAAAACTTCGATGATAGAAAAAAGTTAGAGAGAAGCTGTGACGAGGTGAAAGAGTGAGAGGGTGAGAGAGAGAGAGAGTGGGTTTTAGAAGAGGGGATTGCACTAATTTAAATTCAGACCCAATTTTTAAACCTTGTGTTTCATTCATTGAATTTTTATCGAAGTTTGACTGTTAGTAATATCCTAACGTTTTTTCTCCTAAGTTATGATATTGCATTTCATTTAAAAGGAGTTACAGGGTTCAAAGAGCGACAAATAAAATAAAATAAAATAAAGTGTTCTCCTACTTTGAATGAAATGCTACAAAAGAAAAGTAAAGTAGAAATATCTTAAGAAAGAAAAAAAAGACTCAGAGACTCGTCTTGCAGCACAATTTCCAATTCAATTCTTTGTTGCCCCCATGATGTTTTATGCTGTAACTTTCTCACCTTCAAACACTTTAGTGTTTCGATATTTCTAAGGTAGCGTTTGGTAGAGAGACAGAGACTGAAAGACTGAGACCAAGAGATAGAGATTAAGAGACAGAGACCGAAATAAATTTCAGTATTCTGTTTGGTGCAAAGTGAGAGACAAAAATTGAAACAAGAATAAAACTCTAATTTAATTTGCACAAAGGATAAAATTAGAATTAATTAATTAAAATGAGGGTATTTTAAATATAAAATGTTATTAAAATTTCAATTTCCGTCTCTAAAAATTTCAGTCATCTGTGTCCCTACTTTTTGGAGGTACTGAAATACTGAAATTTTAGGGACAGAAACAGAAATTTTAGTACCAGTTTTTAAGCCAACAAACATGATACTGTGTCTCAGTCTCCCAATCTCTGTCCCAGTACCTCAAAACAAACGCTACCTAAATGCCCTAATAGATTGCTACAAATAAACAGCATCGATTCTGAAGCCGTAACTTGAAAGTCCAGAGATGAAGCTCCCTAAATTTCTCCCAGGTTGTCCACACCTCCGAAGACTGTGAGAACAGAAGACAATAGTTATTAAAATTTGTGTGTGTATGTGTGTGTACACAGGAATTTCCTAATTGTAAGGTCAAGAAAGAATAATAACAATTCACAAATACAATTAAAATTTTTTAATTACAGTTCAATTCCCTTTTCTCTCCTAGTTTTCACATGGTATCAGGTGCTTTTGGTTCTTGATCCATGGCCCTTGTCGCTGCTCTCTCTGCAACCAATTAAGGTCTTCTCAACCCCATTCCAGATAAACTCAGAGACGAATTATGTTACCTGACAGCGACTTGCTTTGTTTACCATTCGAGGCCAAAGTCTTGAAGATCACATTTTAAAAGGGAAGTTTCAAAAAATGTATGATTCTGATGCAGATACTGTTGGCACCACCTCTTCTACCGATATAAAGTGGATACAATATGACTATAAACTTTGCTTTTGGTTCCTTGCATCTGTTGATAATGACTTCAGAATCGCATGGTTTGTTGTGAATCAGCTTATGAATTGTAGACCAAGATCGAGCAATATTTTGCTTCCTCTATCAAAACAACCATCAAACACAACTCGAGCATTAAGAAATTTAATCTTTCTACTACTGATTACATTGCTAAGGTAAAGACTATTGTTGACTCATTTCTTGCTATTAGTTACACTGTCTCAAGTAAAGATCATATTTCTGCTCTTTGTGATGTCCTGCCTGTGAATTTTTCAAATTGTGTTACCACCATTCAAGCCAAATATGAACTATACACTATGGTAGAAATTGAATCCATGTTTGTTTCTCATGAAGAAATGCTGGAATGATTTAGACAAACATTTCTTAATATGGCTCATGCGAATCTTGCACAACCTGCTTCATCTTAGTCCAGGTTTTTTGGAAGAAACAATGATGGTAGAAGAGGAGCTTGAGGGGGACGTTTTGGTAGAAGATACAAAACTCCTGGGCAATAGAATTCAAGACCCAATTGCCATCTTTTTAATCGAATTGGCCATTTTGCATTGCGATGCTTCTACAGGTTTGACCAAATTTTTCATGGTTGTTTTCAAAATTTTTCTTAACAATCCTCCACCATTCTCTTTTCACAATTCTTAATCATTCTTGGCCATTTCTACAATTTCTGACTCTTCTTAGAATTCTGATTGGGTGCTAGTCATCACCTTACTAATGATCAATTAAATCTCACGACAGTATCAGACTATATTAGACCAGATATTATTCATGGCCAATGGTGTAGGTATACCAATATAGAGTTTTGGTAATTCTATTTTAACAAATGTTCTTACACAACACTATTTTTATCTGAAAGATATATTATTTAATCTTCTAATTGCTAAAAATTTTTTTAGTGTCTCTAAATTCCGTCTTGACAATAATGTGTTTTTTGAGTTTTTTACTTTTCACTATCTTGTGAAGTCACAGATCAATAAAGAAATTCTACTTCAAGGACAACTCAGGAAAGGGCTTTATGTTTTTGAAAATGTTAAGATCCCTAAGCAGATTGATGATACTACCCCTTTTCATGTTTTTCTTACATAGTATAAAGCTAGCCTGTTAGATTGGCATAGGAGATTAGGACATTGCTCACACGCTATTGTTTCAAAAATTGTGAACTCTTGTAATTTGTCTTGCTCTAATAAAAATACTTAATAGCACCCGTGTGAACACGACAATATGGCAAAAATGCATGCTCTCCCTTTTTCTAACTCTCTTAATCTATCATAGGTTTTTTCCAGGTTTATTTTGATGGTCATGATCGCTTTTCATAATTCTTGTTCCTCATAGTGTGTATCACTTGTTGTGCAACAAGAATATTATCTAAATTAATCTTGCTAGAAAATAAAAGTTGCTTAAGTGTTAGAAATAAGAGTAGACATAAAAATTTTAAGTCTAGTAACAATAATTTTAGTGATAATCTTATAGAAAATATTGTATAGGCTAGTAGGTCTAAAATTACTAAAATTTTTAGAAAAAGGAATCTTGGGAATAATAGATGTAGCGATTTAGTAGCCTAGGCAATCTTACTAGGTTCATTAGAAAACAAACTTTACCCACTCCATAACCAAATTGGCAACAATATTCTACGAATGTTGAAAAACTCGGTAGAAATCCTATCACTTCCTGGCACCTTCCAATTTTTCATACTTAAGATGGCCTCTTTGATCTTTTCTAGCTTAACCTCCCTGCCAACATATTCATATTTTTGGTCTAGCAACCTAAAAAATACCATCAGATGGGAAAAGGGTTGGTTTCCATATCTTTAGCATAAAGGGTTTTAAGAAATTAAGTTGGTTTCCATATCTTTAGCATAAAGGGTTTTAAGAAATTGACTTACCCAATTGTATTGCTTCCGGTATTTTCTAGTTGTTGAGTTTAGAAAACTAAACTATCATTAAGATGATGACTAAATATTATTGGATTTTTTTTTTGTCGATATTATTGGGTTATTTATTTGTATGATTTTGTTGTGTTTGTGTGCAGGAAATTAATTAATTCACATTGACTCAAAAAGTATGAAAAATAAGCCCATATTGCATCTGTCCAATATGATTCAAACAAATCCCTCGTATCATAATATGAATTGCTACGAAAGCAAACAATCTAAAAAAAGAAGATAAGAAAAGAAATATGACCCAATATCAAGTTCAGCTTGAACAAACTATTCATTCCAACAATCTTGATCCAAAGATTAAATGGCTGAACCATGAGAAGAAAGAAAACAAATTGGCCCAAAAACAAACATAAAGCCTAAGCCGGTGGTCCATATTCAAATCCATTCCTCCAACTTAGGTTCTAACTAAGTGACTTAATTCCATTTCATTTCAACAATTCACTTCCCCCACCAAACCAAAATTCTCTCTTCTCTCTACTCTTTCTTTCATATCACATCACCATCTGTAACAAAAAGAAAGAATGGAAACGTTCTGAAGTTAGGACAAAGGGTAGAACAAAAAGCTTATTTCCAAATTCAAGCAAATAAGAGAAAAAAAAGGGGATACAACAAGAGGAAAGATCACATCAAAAAAGAAAATCATAATAAGGAGATTTTTTTATTTGTGCTTCATCAAGGAACATTGAAGAAATCAACTGGGTCCAAGCACCATTCTAAAAAACTATGAAAAAAGTGAAGTCAATGGTGCTCTACTGCTCATCAACGATAAAAAAATCAAACTTGGAATCAAAGCAAGAACGCACGGCCCAGATTCAAGAAGCATGAAGAAAAATGTTGAAAGAGAAGACTAAAGGTATGGTTGCATGTCACTGCTTATACCCTCTCTTTTCTCTGTGAACGCTGCTGCTGCATCTTTGTATTGGGAGAAGAGAACCAACATGTGCTGAAGCAAGGTTTCAAGCCCTGAAAGCTTCACTCCTCTATAATAGGGGTGACCGGCCAATGATTGAGACAAGGAGTGAGAGCACAATGTTTGGGGTTCCTATAGCTCACTGAGCTATTTTTTCTTCTCCTTCATGGTTGTCATTTTGTAATTCTTTTTCTCAATTTAGTCTGTCTGAGTTTCATTGGAAAAAGGCAAATATGATGAGGTTTGTAAAAAAAAGTCAATGAGTGAAAAAAGGCAGTGAGCTAGGCTTGGAGAAAAAGTTTAAGTTATTTCAAAAATTCTTTGTATATATTTCTGTTTTGTTGTCATGATGCTGAGGGGATTTCCTTACAAGTTGAGTTAGCACTTTGTTGTTGAAAGCTAGAGTGAGTCCTAGTCAAGTTAAGGATGGGTTAGAATCTGGACTTGTCCCAGATAGGATTGGGTAGATCCTAGGAAGAATTGGTGACTGTAATCTGTTGAAAAGATAGTGAAATTCCATAATTGTTGCGATGGAGACTGGATGCAGGCTATATTATACTGGGTAGCTGAACCAGGATACATCTATGTGTCATTCTCTATTCTCTTCTCTGTTTTTGGTTCTGCATTATAGGAGACAAAACAAAAGTATCTCCTGATTCTACTAATCAGTTACACTCCTCTGTATCACACCTTACATGTGACTTTGTTTTGGCTCCTACTGCGTTATAAGACAAAATCTCAGTCTCTGCTATTTCTACTCAAAGCATTTCAACAGAACGAAATGATTAAAACCTAGATTAAAAGGAAATCAAAATTCAACCCCTTCTTCTCTTAGCCATTGATAACCATCACTAGTGATTATTGCTACTCTCTTTGTCTTTTCCTTATTCAGGATTACTGGTGGTAGCTTGGAAAATCACAACAGTCTAGCTTTGTTTGGAGTTTCCTGTTTTGATCTTGTCTATTGATTCTTTCTTATTTCAGCATTCTTTCTTTTTGGATTCTTGTTATTTGTTACTCCTTTATTACATATATGTAAATTTCTCCCATTATTCATTTTCTTTCGCTATTGTGGCTGAGTCGAGCTCCTACCTTTCTTATTGTCCTTCCTTTTATGAAGAATATATCTTGCCAAATTTCTTGCTATTTTTGCGCTATGGTTTCTTATCCTCCATCCAGGACCCAAAATGATTTTTATCATTAATTTCTGATGCATTAAGCAGATTTGTTGCAGATTTGGGCATTGGGTTTATCAAATTGTTGATATAACTGATTCTCAGGTTTTCTCCGCCTAATTCTCGTTCTCCATGATTTCTTTTCCTTTTTGTATTTCAGCACTTTTCTTATCCGACTGTTTTTGAAATTCAGAGCCATTGACTCAGGTATGGGTGGTCTAGCCACTATTTGCAGTTTTCATTGTCGAAATTCTTGGATTGTCTTTTGCCCTTTTCGAGTAGCCATCAACCTTATGACCATATTTTTCACAATTTGAAATAGAGTTGGTACAACCCTTTTATATTATAGTTTAAAATCCTTTTCTAAAACCGAAAAAGAGGGAACTAATTTCTTTCTTAAACCGAAACATAAATATGAGCCAATTTTTCCCTTGAATTGATGAAGGTGAGTTCATCTACTTTCAACATCGTTCCTAGCATTTGGCTGACCTTGCACAAGAAATATTTGGTGTATAATTTAGCTGACAAGTTAGGAAATCCCACCCAAACTGCTAACTTCTAAACTTTATTTTATTGGAGGTATGAACAAAAGTCTCTATCTTTCGATGAGAAAGTAGTGATCAACAATCATCCACGGTCCTTCATACGAGCATAATATAGTCATCATTGCTTGATAAATGAATAAGGAAGAAGCCTTCTTCCAAATCCATGACCCGAGCAGCTTTTGTTTAGTCCCACGCCTCTGGACCCAACGATCCATTGCTTGAGGTTAAGCTTCTTACCAAGCTATTTGATGATTAGGTTTTACTTTTATGGCCTACACCATTCGTCATATTCTTCGAGAGATATATTGATCACTGGTTTTGTATTGAAGGGAGCATGATTATCCTCCTCAAATTCATAAGATCTTGGTCGGAAAGGTGGTCTTCATCCACCATATCAACAATCTCCTCCGGATTAACCTTGTCCAAGCCATCTGCTAAAAGCATATCTTTTTATACGAGGCCTTTGTTGGAATTTGTGGTTGTGACTGTGTTTTATCGATTTTTAGCAAATAAAAAATGGTTTGATATCTAATGATCTGGGAGCGAATCCTACTCCTCTTTGTGAGTACCAGTTCTATGAAAGTGCATCAAAGACCTTTCAGTCAGACAAAAACTTAAGGAAATCTGAAAACAATAAATAAAGACTTTGAAAATAAATTAACTGAATTTAAAAAATTTGCATTGAATTTAAATAAAACAATAAAATGCCTTCGATTAGATCAAATGACTTTTGAAACAAAAAATAAAAATTCAGGAATGTAAAATTAGACAAGGAAATTAAATGTTGCTTGAAAGATAAACTTGCACGAAAAGTAAAGTTTGCAGAAAATGTAAATAGAAAGATAAAAACAGTGGAACGAAACCACAGAAAAGAAACTCGAAAGCAGACTCAGTAATTCGCTGGGATATGAGTGTGCTTGAGTATTTTCTGAAGCAAAGTTCCAACCCGTGTACCTTCGAGTATTCTCCTATTTATAAGAATCCTTTACCAATCAAGTTGAAGTGTAACTCCCACGTTCATTAATTCATAGGTAATTGTTCCCGCTTATTTTGCTTGACAAAGATAATGTTTAGAAGTAACCCTCGAATCTTGGAATCTTTGATTCAACATATCGATCAACTTGTTGACTAATCATGACAGTTTGACTCTTGCTCAATCTTCCCTGCCAAAGAACTCTCTTTCGGTGTATACTTTTTTCGAAGACACACGTTTACTAACTCTCGAATACTCCCTTTTTCAAAATAAATTATTTTCAACTAACAAATTGCCCCTATGATTAATGTATTATTTTCGATATCATCTTAGAACAATAACACTTAATCCTAACATGATCCTATTATATCATCATAATACATTAATCAATCATAAATAAAATTCACTACCCATTATTTATTCGCGCCTATCCGACATGTTTTCCACTATTCTTAGTTTCTCTCTCCACCACTTCACCTTCTCTAGGAAGTTACCCAATTTCAAATTTTCAACTTCATCATACAAAACGACAAAGCACCCTTTCAATTACTGGATTAAACTTCTATCATCACTCACCATTTACTTTCTATTTTCAACTTCCATCTTTCTTCCTTCTCTGAAGTCTCCTCACGATTCCACTTTCAACTCTATCACTACCAGAGCTTACTTGCGCCCATCAATGGCTTCTTCCTCAGTTCAAAAAATATCCACTGCCTAAGATAAGGGCAAAGGTCCTACAACTCAAACCCAGATCACCAAACCTGCAAGTACTAAACCAGTTTAACGACAAAATTATTAAGGACCCTCAACTCTTGCCTGATGACAAAAGAATTCTCATTCCTTTCATTGTTGATGACAAAACATGTTGTTTTGTTGGCCCCATTCAGATTTTGGAGCGTGACAGTAAGAAACTCGATTTCTTTCATAACGTTGAAGGAGAGGATTTACTCATCAAACAAGATCTCTTCTTGCCCCTTTCCTCGATCTAAAAAATCCTTTAGAAATAACCCTAAAGTTACTCTTCAAGGAGCTGATTTTTGAGCTTGGCATCGACGTCTCAAAACAGTAAAGAGTGATGCTTAGAAGGCTCTAAGTATTCATGATCTTCTTTGTCTTTCCCATTTCTCTCCTACCACTCACCATTGGATGATTGAGGCAGTTGTGTGTTTTAGGAACAAAACAATAAATTTCTTTCACCTCCCCTGTGGAATGCAGGGGATACATTACTTAATGTGGCTGCCATCATTGGCCTTCCGACAAATTTTCCTGAAGTGACTTGTGACAAACTTATAAGATAACTTAGAAGAACTCCTACAACGAATTCATCAATCAGCATATGGGACATGAGAATGATCCTGTAACTGATGACGAAAGCGTGGCGTTCTTGTACTACTAGTTGAATGCCATCGTTTTCTGTTTGAGGAGTATTCAAATGAAAAAGTCATTTCTTCCTTTAGCTGCTCTTTTACACGAAGGTGACAAATTCAACTTAGCCAAATTAATTTTGGGGCATTTGTACAATGAACTCGGGCATTTGGTTGATTGTCTTCGAGCTAACTCGTCGATCAGTGTAGGTGGCCCACTTTGGCTCCTACAACTTTGGTTAAATGACGTATTTGAAAATACATGAAGAAAGATGGGGTAGTGCTTCAGATAAACAACACACTGAAGGGTTTTGATTGGCCCTTTTTCAACCAAATTTTGAAAATGCCACGTCGATTAAAGACTTGTTTTGGACTGTCTTTTCACTCCACTCCTGCAAAAACTTCAACAATAATGATTTGAAATTCACACCATTTCTACGTCGAAGTTGTGGACCAACATGGTTCGAACGTCTTCTTTTTCCATCTGATGATGGAAAAAATGAAGTTGCCGACACAACTTGGGCAAACCTCCTTGTTGTTCAGGTACTTGCGATTGGACTACCTCAATACAAGAAAGAATAGTTTAAGGTGGCCCTTTATGCCCCCGCCCCCACTATGTTGCCAGGCAGATGGGCTTCTCTCAAGCTATTCCTTCTCTTGTTCCTTGAAATGACAAAGTTCTTTGTTGTATCAAACTCAACTTGAATAAAGACATTGAGAATTGCCTCACCATCAATCAACTACACCGAAACAACTATCTCATCTCCTTTAGGAGCGTAGTTCATTTGTTACTAAATCTTTTATCGAATGGTGGACCAAGTATTATTCCCAATACAATCGCACATTCGATGAGATAAAAACTCCTCAATAAAAATTATTCAAGCTACTGAAGGCTCACCAAAAAAGGTCCCAAAAAGAAAAGTTGAAGCCACAGTGCAACAAAAAAACTAAAAAAGAAGATTCGAAAAGTTTCAGCCAAAGTTTTTAAAAAGGTAAGCCCTTGTTCGAACTCTTTTCTTCACATGATGCCGAATTAGCTAAACTAGTGGTTGTTCTTACGAAGATCACTCAAGAGTCAAGAGGAAGAGTTTCTCATCTCAAATTCAACCACTAAGGATCAACCCACATCGAGTCTTCTTACAGAACTTAACCAACACACTCTCAAATAATTAACTACCATCCTGAGGCTACTGATACATACTCCCAAAAAATGGATTAACCCGATTTGAATGTCCTTTTGTCTGACATTTTAAGTTCTTCTCGAATTCCAGGTTCTGTCTCAATTCTCTTCCATAATAAAGAGGTTCACCAAGTTCTCAAACAACTGCATCATCATTCAAGACAAGTTACAAGAAACTGCTGCTCTCCAGTCGATGCAACAATCATACAAGGAATATGACTTAAGACTTGCTCAGGCTGTCATCGCTCAAGTCCATTTCAATAAACGAGAGGAGGAACTTGAAATAGAGCTAGCCAGAATTGGAAAGGAGTTGGCTAGAATTCGAGAGAGACAAGCTAAATTGGCCGAGAAGCCTTTGTCGCGGTACAACAAAAGAAACAAGAGATCTTCAAAGAGCTTTGCATAACTATCATGTTCATTAATCCATAAGTAATCATTCCCGCTTCTTTTTCTTGACAAAGGTAATGATGAAAAGCAACCCTCAAATCTTGGAATCTTCGATTCAACATATCGATCAGCTTGTTGACTAATCATAATAGTATGACTCTTGCTCGATCTTCCCTGCCAAAGGACTCTTTCGGTGTAGACTTTTTTTGAAGACACATGCTTACGGACTCTCAAATACTCCCTTAATTATTTTCGACTAACAGACTGATTGATAATCATTTCTTCCGCTGCAACATTGGCCTCTTTCATTTCCGCTTTCTAGTTTTCAACGATCTATGTTTTCTCTTTTATATGATCTTTATGTTCCACGACATTCATCTTAACTTTCTTAGTGCCCTGACCACTAGATCTTTTTTTTTGTGGCCGTTTCTCTATGTCAACTAGATTTAGATCATAGCTCATCCGAAATACTTTTTGTTACTACAAATTTTTTTATCAATATTATATTAGTACTAATATTTTTTTTAGGGGTGGCAACCAAGCGGGTAGGGATGGATTTTTACTCTACCTGACCCTGTTCCGCTCTACAATAATCTGCATAAAACCTGTCCCGCTCCTATCTGCGGGTAGTGAAAAATTGAACCCTAGCCTGCCTCCGCAGGTACCCGCCCCTGCAGGTATCCTCCCCTATAATTATTAAAATTCAATAAATAAAATTAAATTTCAAATTTTATATATCCATCATCATATACGTAACATAAATCAAAGTAAACATTTAAATATAATACAATATTATTATTTATTTTACTAATTATTTTACATACATTATCCATATTATATATTAAAATTATATATATTATGTATATACCGGAGTGAGTATTACCTAAACTCGGTCCGTCCCAGTCCGCCTTGCTAAAAATTTGCCCCAATGCAAAATAGATAATTACCCGCTCCAATTGAATAAAAACGGAATGAATACCCATAGATTTGAGTGGTGTTGCCATCCCTATTTTCCCATCTTTTCCAAATCAATGGTTTCAACAACATATGCTCTTAGAAAGAATTTTTTTACTACATATACCGTCCTAAAAATGCACTAAGTAGAGGCATGCATGATTTGGTATTTGGTAAATGGGTGAAATATATTTTTTATCTTAAAAATTTATTACAAATTTTAAAAATATTCATAGATTTTATTTTATTTTATTTTTTTATATTTTTAATTTGTATTAAATATACTTATGATAGTTAATTTTTTAAAAAATTTAAGATAAATTCAATAATAATTTTACAAGAATAATTATTAATATAAGCAAATCATAGATAATTGATAAAATTTAAAAATATTTTTAAAATTTTTAATAAATTTTAAAAATAAAAATATACTTTACATTTGGAAAGATGAATTGCATATAAGTTGTTAAGTGAAATCAGGGTCAGGTTCACAGAAATCCATGAAAGAGAAGTGTCGTGAGTGATGACTGCAGCAATGTTTCCCCAAACCGAAGTTCAAGAAAAAAAGTAACCACTTCAATTTGCTCCTTCCCATAACACCACCGCTTCGCTGATTCATGGCATCATCATCACATGCACGCTTTTATTTTATTTACAGATGACGCACACACTCCTCCATCCATATCTGAAGATAATACTGTTATAAATGTCTTGTGGATCCCACCACTACTATTTCTATCCCAATAAGTGGGTGGTCCCACACCCACCGCCTCTCTCTCACACTCATCTCTATCGTTCACTTCATAACTCGATATACTTTTTTCTAACAAAACAACGCTTTTTCATTTTTTTTATTTTTAATATTGAATTAATAATAATGTTTTTAAATTTGTAAACTGCTGTAGTATTTTATTAAAATGTAGGATAATTTAATTTAGTAGTAAAAATCAGACCGTTTAATTTATAAGAAGTACAAAAATCGAACTCTCTGATTTATGTACTCTAAATTTTTTAAATTATTTAAATATAAATCAAAGAATCCGATTTGTGTACTCCAAATTATTTTAATCTTATAAATACAAATCGAAAAATCTAATTTACGTACTTCTCACCATTTTAAAAAATATAAAAAAATTATAACATTAAAATATATTATTCGTCTCATTTTTATATCTAAATTTTTTACCACGTTTTTCACTTTTATCATTTATTTTGGGGTTAATTTTCACTCATATCATTCATTTGTTACCTATTCATTTAGTATGAACCATACCATTGAAATATGTTAGTCATTGTCTTTCATTTGGTTAATACCGAATAATGCTAAATCAAATTGTTTAGGAAAATATTTCTATTGGAACTTGGAAGTAACTGAAATTAGAAAAAGTATTTTTAGTAATATTTTGTGGACAAGTCAAATTTTGCTCTTGTACGATAAGAAAAGTTTAAAGAAGCAAACTTTTATATCACGAAAATAATAATAATAAAAATAATATGGGGTATAATTTAATGAGCCGAAGTTATATTTTTCACACAAACTAGTTTTGATCTTCATTTGATTGTAACCGATCAATACATCAGAAGACAACCAAATAAAAACAAATGATTATGTTCTTTCCATACACAAAGAAATCAAATTTGACCTTAATTATGCTTCCAAATAATTTCTCTAAATTAAAAATAAAAAAGAAACTGACACATACATTGTATCAAAGGATAATTTTATGAAATGTAATTGTGATAAATTAAATGTGTAAAAACTAAAAACTGAAGTGAAAATGTGAGATCGAAAATTCTAACTTCATAAAATAGTTGGAGGGACGTTTCTTTACATTTTCCCTTTTGTGTTAGAAAACGAAGAGATAGGACCTGATGAAGTGATAGGGACCATTTTTTTTACGTCACAATAATTCCCCATTTGTTAATTATAGCATGATATATGAATATAAAAATTTGTTTGAGTGATTTTTTTCAATTGAGTTATTTTTTAAATATTTTTTAAAAAATAAAAATAATTTTATATAATTTTTTTATTTATAATTTTGTTTAGCTAAAAAATAAAAAATAATTAAAAAATATTTTTTAATAACTTGATGATATTCAAATAAATTTTAAATTTTTGTATGATTTTTTTTATCTTTTTCCAAAATTGAGAAACAATAAAAATAAAAATAGAAGAATTATTTTTTTATTTTATATTTAATCTTCGGTTTATTATTTCTATACTTTTATTTTTATTACAAATATTAAACAATTTATCAAAAAAAATACTCAAACACTTGTTAATTACAAAAAAATAAAAATAAAAACTTTTGATTTGATTTATTCTGGAGGAAAAAAATCAAGCAAATTAAGAGCATCACATCGGTTAACTTAGAAAAACATGTTTATTTTAGGATGGAAGCTATGATGTGATGTACCCTGAAATGGTTTTGTTTAGAAATTCATGAAGCAAGGAAAGAATTGATGACTCATGAAATATTTGATCATGATATATATAAAAATACAGAAATTATTTTTTAATATAGAAGTGAAAATAATGTTATAATTGAAAATTAATATTTAAAGTATATTCTAATATTATGAAGGTGTAAAAAACGTTGATATAATATATAAGGAAGTGTGTTGTTATAATTTAACACGTGTTTAATATGATTTGTGTATTAATAAATATTAAAATTTGATCAACTGAAAGAGAAAAAGAGATATTAGATTTGTGTTTTATTTTAGTGTAAATTGTGTAATAAACGCTTTATGGATTAATATTTTTTAGAAGAACTTTTTAGATAGATATCTTTCAATTAGAATACCAAAATAAATAATGTGGCAAAACAGTAATATCTAAATAAAATAATTTGAAAGGAATAATATTTTATAATGAATAAAAATTATGGCATATTAGTTAAAAAATAAAAAAAATAAAATGAGTGAACAAAGGAGAGTGAACTTATTAATTTTAGATTAAAATTTTATTTTATTTGCATTAAAGTAGAATGTTATATTATATATTTTAATTA
>NC_029774.3:129301014-129301326 GCF_000817695.3 Arachis duranensis
ACTATATAATAATTTTTTGTGGTTGATTTTTTGCATGTATATAACTTTTTTGGTGTCAGATAAATATAATTATCATGGATTAAAAGCGCAAAAATTAAAGTGAAAATGTGAGATGTGGAATTAGAAATCCCAACTTCATAATATAATTCGGAGGGATGTTCTTTGTGCATTTTTTCTTTTGTGTCATCAAACGAAGAGATAAGGATCATTTTCTTTTATGGGATAACAATGTCCTGTTTGTTAATTATAACATCATATATAAATATAAAGACTTGTTTCAATGAGTTTTTTTTAATTGAGTTATTTAAAAAA
>NC_029774.3:129301954-129361342 GCF_000817695.3 Arachis duranensis
TGAACGTTTTATGGATTAATATATTTTTTTATTCAAAGCACTTTTTTAGATAGGTGTATTTCAATTAGAGTACCAAATAAATAATACATACTTGATAATTACTGTGGCAAAATATTTTCATAATAAGTAAAAATTATGGTATATTAATTAAAAAAATTAAAAAAATAGGGTAAGAGAAGAAAAGAGAGTAAATCTATTAATTTTAGATTAAAAGTTTTATTTAAATTGTATTAATAATATATAATTATTTTAATTTAAATTACAATAAAAATATAATTTGATATATTTTATTTATTAAATTAATAATTAATAATAATATATCAAAAAATAGGCTAGGTAAAAAAAGAAAAAAAAGAATTTTTTTTAATTTAGTAATAGATAATAATTTTTTATGGTGGATTTTTTGTACGTATATGAAATATTTTGGTGTCAGATAAATGTAAGAGTTGATTGTTGTGTTCTGTACTGTTTAAGATTTCCACTTCTCCCGATCGGTCCAGTCCCGGTTTTAACGGTTGAAATGGGAGAAGGCAGAACCGCAAAAGTAGTAGAAGCAGTGAAGCACTGAAAAGCATATATGAATAAATGAGAGAAGGTTGCTTCACAAAAGGGGTAAGTGGCAACTAGCAACTAGAGTAGGGCAGGGGTCCCTATCCCTTACCGGATCTTCCTTCATCCAACAATCAATTGCCACTTCGGACCAATTCTTACATTGCATTATTTTCCCTTCAAAGCTCCCTAACTCTCCTTATTTTACATGTTTTCCATCCCTCATGCAACAATTATACCACATGAAAGAGAAAAAAAAAGTTTACTTTGCTGAAAGGTCAGACTTAGAGGTGCAAGTGGCCGTATTAAGTTACTATTTGTTTTATATAAATGGTAATAATATTTGTATGCAGAGGTTTGCACGCACATTGGAATTTGTAGGCCATAAAAAAAAAGATGCGATGCTCCACGCAAACACTTAATAGTTACAGAGAGTTGTACTACTTATGCAACTACAAAGCCAAGCACATACAAACACTCATCAATTCCCAACGAAATTATTACTTACCTTGGCTCATACAATATTATATTACTATTTCAGTTAGCACCATAACTGGTTGTTCTTAATAACAAGTTTAAGTAGTAGTAGTATTAGATTTCCAACCTTTCAACATTGGAACAAAGAAGTTCTCTGTCAACCATGGAACGTTACGAGGTAATCAGAGATCTCGGTTCAGGGAACTTCGGTGTAGCAAAGCTTATTAGAGAGAAATGCAGTGGTGACTTCTATGCTGTCAAGTTCATTGAGAGAGGCCTCAAGGCTTGTTCTTTTCTCTTCTCTTAGCTTAGCTTAGCTTCTTAGTTGACTTGTCATCATCACGGCTTAGAATTGTGTGTGTGATTTGATTTGCAGATTGATGAGCACGTGCAGAGGGAGATCATCAACCATAGGTCCTTAAAGCATCCCAATATCGTTAGGTTCAAAGAGGTACTCATAGAACCATCTTCGTTTTAGGATTCAATCGGTGAAATCTCAGACTCAGAGGCGTAAAAGTATTCAACTTGATTTGATGGGTTGTTCATGGCAGGTCCTACTTACTCCAACACATCTTGCCATAGTGATGGAATATGCTGCTGGAGGAGAACTATTTGAGAGAATATGTAGTGCTGGAAGATTCAGCGAGGACGAGGTAATCATAATCATCATATTATAAAAGAAAGCTTCAGTGCTTTTGCCTATGAGGCCACTATATTTGTATTCTAATTCTTTTAGGATACATAAACAGTGACGCAAGGGCATTTTTCAATAAACAAGTCAACTTAGTAATATAGTACTACTATTTCTCTTTTCTCATCAAAGATAGTACTTTTTTTTAGAATATTTCGCACCTTAAATTCTTATTTTGTTTGCAATTTTGCACAGGCAAGATATTTCTTCCAGCAGTTGATTTCTGGAGTCAGTTATTGCCATGCAATGGTAACCATTCTTGCTCAAGCCCAGTATATTATTATCCAATGAAGATTTTCAATTTCATTATGATTGAAGATGCAATATAATTTGCTGGCAGGAAATTTGCCATAGAGATCTCAAGCTGGAAAACACACTTTTGGATGGAAGCACAGCACCAAGGCTTAAAATATGCGACTTTGGTTACTCAAAGGTAAGAAACTTGTTGCATAATTTCAATGAACATGTTTCATGTTTCACTCAGAAACCCTCTAACATTGTTTTTTATTTTTCCATCTTGTTTCAGTCTTCTGTTCTGCACTCGCAGCCAAAATCCACTGTAGGAACCCCTGCATATATTGCTCCAGAGGTCTTGTCAAGAAGAGAATATGATGGAAAGGTAACTCATCTGCTTCTTCACTTTTTTTTGTCTGTCGAATTACGCTGTTCTCTTATTTGGCCACGAATATGTGCTATCATGTTTGTAAAAATGATTAGGTTGCAGATGTTTGGTCTTGTGGGGTGACCTTGTATGTGATGCTCGTTGGTGCTTATCCTTTCGAAGATCCAGAAAACCCAAGAAACTTCAGAAAAACTCTTCAGGTTTGTTTTTATTGGATTCACAAATATTCTCTTTATGTTGCTTCTTCAATTTAATTTAACAACTCACACAATTTATTAATTTTTTGTGTGTGTAATTTTTGACAGCGAATTCTGAGTGTCCACTATTCTATTCCAGACTATGTTCGTATAAGCAAAGAGTGTAGACACCTTCTATCTCGAATATTTGTTGCCAACCCTGAAAAGGTACAATTATTTGTGTTAGTCTCACAAGTCCATAACATTTTTGTTTTAATAAGAGGGTTACTTCTACAAAAACGTTCTTATGTGAAGATAATACTGTAAACTATTAAATAGTTTGACATATTTAGTGGAATATGTTTGACTGAGTTCATAATACTATCTTCACATAAAAACGTCTTTGTGGAAGTAGCAACCTAATTAACCCTGAACAATGATGTCAACCTTTTATTTGTTACATGATTGATGATAATGCAGAGAATTACCATACCAGAGATAAAGATGCTACCATGGTTCCAACAGAACCTACCACTAGAATTCACGGATGAGGGTGCAGGTAGCCTGCAAAATGGTGGTGGGAACCATGATGATGATAGTTCAGTTCAGAACATTGAAGAAATATTATCAATAGTACAAGAGGCTAGGAAGCCAAGTGAGGATAACCCAGAAGAAGCTGGTGGGCAGTTTGTTGGGGGCAGCATGGACCTTGATGATATTGATGTAGATGCTGACATGGATGATATTGAAACAAGTGATGATTTCGTCTGCACTTTGTGACTTGCAAACTTTGCACTTTACCAATTCAATATCATACATCAGATCAAACTAAAATTCTCTCAAGAAAAGTAGTTTAAGATAAGATGGTGTTCCTTTTCCTCAGCCTTAACGGGATAGGCAACAGGGAATCAAAGTAGACTAAAGCTCTCTTTATAACATAAATAAATAGTTTCCTTTGATTGGAAGTTGCTTGTAGTGGCTAGAATCATATAGGGGGATTTTACTGGTTTTTCTTGCTTTTCCCACTTTGCAAAACAATAATCCCACTATATTGTAAGATATGCTTATCTTATGTGTATTATGTATAATAATACTTGGTACTTGAGGGTTCTGTACCCGAAATATATAATATCAATCTTGAGTATAAGTTTTATAAGGATGCAAATTTTTTTTTCTTTATATAATTCTATTCAACTCATGCAACATTATATCCAGATTGAAGATACTTATAATTTTAACAGAAATATAAAGAAAAAAGAGAAAAAAAGAAAAACAAAATTGTTTGTGTTTGTACTGTGTCCTTCTTGCAAATGTGCTATGATCTGTTCACATTTGAGAAAGAACAAAGAAGTGGCCTATCATTGTGTATCAGGCACTAGACAAATTATAGACAAATTTGCCAAACAACATAAGTATCTGATACTAATGATTTTTATTAGAGTATGATCTGATACTATATAAAAAATTCAACCTATTTTTCTATTAATTGAACACATATATATATAACTTTTAATCTGAAACTATATCAAATATTTTCTATCTTAAAATGCATAATTTTCTATTCTAATAAAAATATACATAAGAGTACTCTTAGAGTACCATATTTAACCTGTTTTTATTTTTGTTTTTTTTAATGGAAAAGTATTTGGTATTTTTTTTGACACATTGTTTGATATTTGTAATGAAAATAAAAGTATAGAAATAATAAACCGAAGATTAAACATAAAATAAAAAAATAATTCTTCTATTCTTATTTTTATTGTTTCTCAATTTTGGAGAAAGATAAAAAAAATGAATCATAAAAAATTTAAAATTTGTTTGGACATCATCAAATTACTAAAAATTATTTTTGTTAATTATTTTTTATTTTTTATTTTTTAGTATACTTAATATTTTTTAATAGTAAACATAATTAATAAATAAAAAATTATATAAAATATCTAAATATAAAATTATTTTTATTTTTTAAAAAATAATTTAACTTAAAAAAATCACTCAATATCATGCTATAATTAACAAATGGCGCGTTATTGTGACGTAAAAGAAAATTGTCCTATCTCTTGGTTGGTCCTATTTCTTCGTTATGTGACACAAAAGTTGGCCCTATTTCTTCGTTATGTGACAAAAAAAAACGGTAAAGAAATGTCCCTCCAACTATTTTATGAAGTTGGGATTTCGATCTCACATTTACACTTCTGTTTTTACGCGTTTAATCTATCATAATTACATTTTATAAAATTATCCTTTGATATAATATATGTATCAGTCTCTTTTCTGTTTTAATTCAGAGAAATTAGTTGGAAGTATAGTTGAGGTCAAAGATTTCTTTGTATATGAAAAAAATACAATCATTTGTTTTCATTGAGTTGTCTTTTGGTATATCGATAGGTTACAATCAAATGAAGATCAAGACTAGTTTGTGTGAAAAACATAAATATGAGAATAGCCCCATGACGACAAAGTCTCTGTTTTTCTAAATTAGGTTTTGTACTTTTTACATATTTAATCATAAATCACTCACTGTATGTGTTCTCATCTTTTTTCTTCCACTTATTTCATATGTTGTTTACGTTTGTTATCGCTGATGTGTGCCTCCCCGCTCCCTATCACGTAGCTTCGCACTCCTCCATCGTGCCACTCGCCGTCCTCCATCGCGTCTCACCTTCTGCCATTGTCGTTCTCCTTTTTTCCGATGTAATTTAGATTTTTTATATAATTTTAATTTTTTTTATATTACGGATGTTTTTTCGTCTTTTAGTAGAAAATGTACTAGGGTTTAGAATGCAAATGTTTCTTTTATAAAAAAATAAACATCCAATTACAAAAAAAGAAACATCCACAGTCTCTTGAAAATATATTTAATGTGATTTGAATTTTTTTGATGTAATTTGAATGTTTTTTCATGTAATTTGGATGTATTGTTTGATATAATTTGGATCTTTTTGGTACACTGTGGATGTTTTTCATCTCTTAGTAGTAAATGTATTTGAGTTTAGGATGCAAATGTTTTTTTTATAAAGAAAGAAACATCCATCACCCCTTAAAATTGAATTTAATGTAATTTGAATTTTTTTGATGTGATTTAGATTTTTTTTATGTAATTTAGATGTTTTATTCGATATAAGTTAGATTTTTTGATATATTGTGGATGTCTTTTCGTTTCTTAATAAAAAAATGTAATGGAATTTAGAATGCGAGTATTTTTTTCACAAAGAAAAAAACATCTACAATAGCTTGAGAATCAATTTTTAAGTCATAAATTCTAACAAAATAATATCTAATATTTACAAAATGAAACATATAATTATTAAGAAAGAAACAACTACAATTCGAGAATAAATTTTTAATTAATAATTGCTAACAAATAAAAAAATTCAATTTTTATAGAATGAAATATTTAATTACTAAAAAAGAAAGATTTACAACCTCTTATTTTTTTTTATGGGTCTTGGGATGCATGTTAAGAGTTGACTGAAGATGATTAGACCTATAAGTTATCTAACGAAATTGATGTGTAAAAGATTTATATCAAAGTGAAAATTCAGGTGAAGTCGACTTTACGTAATTAAATAAAAAAACGTTTATATTTGTGTGATATATTTTTTGTGTCCCTAACCTTTTATTCGAATTTTAAAATTAAAGTTAGTTCAAAACTGTTATAGGATAAATATATTTCAAGATTTCTAAATTTGTTTTCTGGTTTAAATTATTCCTACTATACTGTCTTTATTATCTTTCCGCCAAGAAATCTACTTGTTCAAGTGATACAAGTAAACAATATAAATAGCACAAAGCTATAACGAACTTGGTAATAATTAATCGAACACAAAGTTGAGTTGAGAATTCTAAAAAAGAGCCAAAAGAACTAGCCAACTGCAGGTATGTAAAAAATTTGTATATTCATAAATAAAATTATTTGATCACTATATGCATGTAACATTTGATGCTGATTCAGGAGTAAGAAAAATCAATCCAAGATGAGTGATTTACAATGGAAGAAGCTGGAGGTCTTGGGAGCAGGTTCTTATGGCACTGTTTATCTTAACATTCTTGTTGATGAACAAAAACGGTTTCATAGCTTCATTGCTGTGAAGAACTCTATTCCCAAACTGGCATTCTCACTGAAGAAAGAGGAACAGATTTTTAAATCAGTTTGGGAAGGTGAAAGCAGTGGTTGCCAAGAAATCATTCAATGCTTTGGAACTGAAACCACAGTAGAGCATGGACGTTGCTTTTACAATCTTTTCTTGGAATATGCTCCTCACGGTTCTTTGGCTGACTTGATCCACAAGAAACCTCTTCCCGAGACCAAGGTGAGTGTCTATGCACGCATGATTGTTAAAGGGCTTTTGCATATTCATCGCAAAGGAATCATCGTCCACTGTGACCTCAAGCCGGAGAACATTCTTGTGTTTCCTTCATTGGATAAAGAGATTGCAAACTATCAATTGAAGATTGCGGATTTTGGATTATCGAAGACCAAAGAGGAGGAAGCAGATGTTGAGTTGTGGAAGTCCAAGCCGAGAGGTACGCCGTTATACTTGTCACCGGAAACGTTTTCTGGTCATATTGATGCTCCGATGGATATATGGGCACTTGGTTGCATAGTGATTGAAATGCTCACTGGATTGTCTGCCTGGGGTGAGAGCCCTTTGCTTATTGAGGAGTTGAGGTACTTGGTTGAGCATCATGAACTATCACCCAAGAAGCCGCAGGGAATCGGTTTTTTCTGTCGTGATTTTCTGGAAAAGTGCTTTATGAAGGATCCTAGCAAGAGATGGACTGCTGATAGGCTTCTTGATCATCCTTTCCTTTATATCACACTGTTTCATTCATATTATCTTGCAACTTGGCTATGATTGTTTTTCTTAATTAGTTTTTATGGTTCATGTAATTAGAGTTATTAGATGACATTGTAAGATTGAATGGTTTGAGTTATTGTGTCCCTTATTTAAGGACCTGATAGCTATGCCGTAGAATTTCTTGGGTCTGTTGATAGTTAATACATAATGAATTGTATAAAGTATTGATACATAATAAGTCTGTTGTTTAACATTTATGGTTTGTAAAATTTAATAAACTATTTTAATAACAATAGTTTTGTTTGCTATTTGTGCTTCGAATGTTATCAGTTCTTTCAATTTTCTTTTTCTTTCTTTCTTTCTTTTATAATCTTGCTTTCTATATGACCAACTAATTTAATTAGCAACGACCAACAACCCCAACACTCCCTCGCGATTCCCGAGGACGACCTCGGCGTTAAGCGCGTGAGGGACCTCAAGAAGCGGAAGCGCGAGGAGCCTGTTGCTTCGGGGACTCTCAGGATCTGGAATCTCGAGTTCATTGAAGAAGAAGATGAGGAAGGCGAGGGTGTGGTTGAGAAGAGGGTTTGGGAGTGGAGGAAGAGGTTGGTGGAGAAGATGAACGGGATTGAGCTGAATCTTGAAGGGGTTAAGTTCAAGCTTGATGTTGCTGTTCCCGATTCGGATGATTTTGAGGCAATGAAGAAAGATTGGGAACAGTTTTTTGCGTTTGATACTCGAGGTTTGTCTCTGCGTTCATTCTTCTTATTTTTTGTGTAAACCATGAAATTAGTAGTAATGTAAAGTGGTAATGACTATAAATTTGTCTATAAGGTCCTTGAAATCTTCAAAAATGAGTAAAAGTGGTCAAGTTTAATCAATGTAGCTGATCCGAGCTAGTGAGAAAGGCTTAGTAGCTTTTGTTATGGTAGTCAAATTGGTCAAGGATGAAATTGAAGACGATTATCAACTTCAGGGAGTGGTTTGGCCTTTGATCGTTCACTCATGTTCTTATTACTAAGTGCTTAAAGGCTTGCTTCTTGATTTGTAGTACATCGAATTAGAGTCTCTTCGCAGATTAAGGACTAAAGTTGATACCTAATATACATTAGAATTTAGAAGATTGACTTAGTGTTTATTTTAAACTTTGAAGGATGAGATTGATGCTCAAAATCTCTAGAGGACTAGTTTGATGCGAAGATCATTTTTGGGAACTAATTTGAGCTGCTTCTTTTTTTGGTGTGATTTTTGGTTTTTTCTTTATGTGATTTGAAAGGGAAGGGCTGGATTGTATTTTAATTAGGTGTAAAGGTTTAATCTTTCTGCAGGGTACTATAGAGGGAAGCGTGAACCAGATACGATTATTTTGAGGGGTGTGCCCTCACGATGGTTTGCTGAGCCTAGAGTTTCTTCTAAGCCTTCCATGCTCGTCACACATACCATCTTCTCAACATTTGGCAAGATAAGGTACTTGCAGGAATTGATTGTTTTTATCTTGCATTTGATTTTCAATGATTTTATTTTTCATGGAACAAATATTTTTAATCACGATTTGGTTGGAGGTGAAGACTATATTTTTTCCTTCGATGATTTTGTTTCTTTGACCTTTTTAAGCAGTACAATGAACCTTCTTAATTTGCTGTACTTATTGTTAAATGTTGTTATCTCCCACCCTATACTGGTACTTAATTGCAGCAGATCGTTACAAAAGTGAAGCTCCTAGACGCCATACCCCTTATGCTCGCCACAGCCAGAGAATGTGTGACCAAGGATTTAAATTCAAAATGCTTCATCAATAACATATATTAAAGCACCCAAATTTAACTATATGTATATTAAAGATTATCCAACATGATTAATTCCAGTGAAATCATCACTAAAGTTTCAAAAAATGCATGTTTCATTTACTACTTCTAACCTAACCAATGCAACTTTACATATGCCAATGGTTGATTTAAGTGTGCAATAGTAAACAATTTTTACCTAACTTTTCATTCAGAAAGCTAGATGAAATTTTAGACTTTTCCTGTAAAATCATGAATATCCATACCATAGGATCTGACCTTGTTCATAATTTGAATAACCTATTGATTTTCTTTATCAGTTTTTACCATGAAGAGAAAAAAGTGCCAAAAATTATATGAATGTAATTGAAACACCCCCTGGGGCCCCAAAGAAAAAAAATCTTGAAAAGATGTGTGTCTATTCTTCATGATAGTAAGTATAAAATAACTTATTATACCAAAAAAAAATGTATAAAATAACTTACAACAGCACTATTCATACTTTAAATATTTTTTATATTCTTATAAAAATATGATTGTTATTAATTAATTGTGTATTTAATTAACAAAATAGAAGGAATACATATTGGTTGTTAATATATGTTTACCGTAAGGAACTTAGATGCAAATAAACCTCACCATGATCATGAAGCAAGATTAGCTAACATGAAAGAATATTACCACTTAGCTTATATCCTTTTACACTCAAAAGTCAAAACAAGTAATAACATGATTGAAATTTGAAGCATTGAATCCTAACCTCTTTTATATTTTGTCCCTTCCTATTTCGGGTGAGTTGTTTCTTTTCCCCTTTTATTTTTAGTTGTAAAAAAGATTTTGGTCTATTGATTGAGCTCGTGTATTGTGTTGTCTTTACTTCATCAATTGGAAGATGTGATTGCATTTAACTTTTGCTCTTTCCAGTGTTCTTAGTCCCTATCTAACCAGGAGAGAGAGAGAGAGTGAGGGGGGAAACACTGAGTGGGTTCGAATTAGAAATCTTCAGGAACGAGATCCTAGGATTTGGAATCGAGAAGAGTACCAACGATTGGAAAACGTTTCTTTTTCAATTTTTGTCAACAATCTGCCGACTGATATTTCGAAGAAGGAACTTTTTCACTTGTTCCATTGGACAGGATGAATAAACGACATCTATCTGGCTTGGAAGCTGAAGAATGGAATTGTGTACATGTTTGCATTTATATGATACACAACAAGAGGGGGAGCGATGAAGGCCATAGCCGAGATGCATCATACAAGAATAAGGGGAAAGGTCATCTATGTAGGTGAAGCCAAATACAGAAGGACTATGAAAGGGGAGAACAATGGGGCACGCGAGGGGGACTCCGTAAGATCTGCGGCAGAGGTCAGACAACTTGAGAAAGGTGAAAGCTCCACGAGAGTGGAAGAAGCTAAGAAGATAGCTCCAGTCGAGAACAACCAAGGAAATGGTAGGATGAAAAAGGTTGAAGTGCCAGTAGCGAAAGAGAATTGCGATTGGCTATTGAGAAGTTTGGTAGGCGGTTCTACAAGAGCCATGGACTTTAAAGCTTTACGAAGAGCCATTGATCACAACTTCCCACAGATTGTCGAAGTCAGGGAGCTTGGAGCTTACAAAGCACTACTAGTGTTTGATTCTGTGAAGAATGCGGAGGCAGCATTTACATTTAACATGAACAGACTATTACAATTATTTTACAGGGTGTGGAAATGGAAGGAGACAGAACGTAGTGAGACCAGAAGAGTGTGGTTAGAATGTCATGGAGTCCCTCTACATGTTTGGTCAGAGAAGACATTCAATACAATAGGCGGCTTATGGGGAGAAGTAGTCAGGTGTGACGACATGACGAAGTCTGCTTCATCCTTCAGTGTTGGGAGAGTGTTAATTGATACCCGTGTTTTTGACGAAATCAAGGAAAAGATTCATATTACGGTTGGGACTAGTGGATTTGATGTTTTTGTGAAGGAAATAGGACGCGAAATATACGGAGATGATTGCTTTCTGGGAACCACAGGCGTGAAGTCAATATGTGCAAACGCAAGTTCACAAGTCGGAGAAAAGTTGTTGATGGCAGCAATGTGGGATCCGGCGGCTGACCTAATCGGAACAAGTCCTAACGACGGTGATGAAAATAAGGGTAGTTTGGTCACAGCAGACATTTTTTTGAATGATTGTAATAAAGACAATTTAATTGGTTTGAAGAGGCAACGGATATCGAATCAATATGAATTAAAGGGGGTTAATGACGATGCTGATCTTGGGGGCTTTGATGAGTCTGGATCGGAGAGAACGGTCACTCAGATTTGCATTGAAAAAAGAAGTGGGACCAAACATGGCGAGAAAAGAATTCACGGAGAGGTTGAGACTAATGGGTGCTTACAAAGTAGAGAGGCCCACAAGGTTATTCAAAATGATGGACAGCTTTTGGGCCATTCAACAACTGGGCCTCAAGAAGATTATTGGAGTAAAGGCCTGTTGTGTGGAATCAAACAGCTCCAACTAGGTGGTATTCAAGAAAATCTGAATGGGGCATCTCTCCAAAAAGGGGACGGCTGTGAGGAGAGGCTGGGTCACGAGCCTCCGTTCGAAATTGGGCCTGGAAAGCAAAATGGGGCAAGGAATGAATCAGAATGTGGAGAGGAAGATGGGCTGGGCCAGGCACTTCCTCGTGGAACCGGGTCGAAGAAGCTGGGTAGGGAGAACCCTCAGCATCAACACGGATCTGATCCAGGTCCGTCGGTTCCCAGCGCTGCAGGGTTGAGAAACTTTGAAGCTAGCTCTGCCAGGGACGCGGTTCATGAGACTGGCTGCGCGACGCTTACCCTGGGAGATCAGGTGGATAGCCGGGGTGTCTTCCATGCCTGTGCATCGAAGAGGGGAGCGCCTGAACGGCCGGGCACCGCTGACGACTGTACTAGCGAGAGAACAGAGGGACGAGGCCATGCGGAGGTTCTGTACGCCGATGGAGGGACTGACGGAATGGTGGTCCGAAGAAGTCCGGTTGCTGTTGATGCCGAACCGGAAGTGGACAGTCTCACTAAGGAAGGAACCAGCCGGTCTGGCCAAGGATACCAACATTTACTAAGCCAGGGAAAGGAGTGCGAATTGGAAGAAGGCGAAGATGAAGGTGTGGGTCAAGGGAATTTGAAGGACTGGAATAATGAGGATGCGGGTTCCGAGACAGAACCTGAACACGCACCACCTGATGCTGAGCAGAGGGATACGCAGGCAGAACAGTTAATAGAGAATAAGGAAACGTTGAAGCTAGCAGTGGAGTCAGGTGCAGTTTTCTATGACGATGAGGAAGATCTTATGGCGATTCTACAAAGTCAGAATGAAGTAATTGCAGCAAAAAGAAAAATGGCAAAACAGAAGGAGAAAGCTAGAAGAAGCAGGCCCAAACAACATAACAAGGTGTGTAAGAACTATTTTAAATAATTTATAGTTGCTGGAATGTTAGAGGACTAGGAGGGAATGGAAAGTGGTGCATGGTGAAAGAATTGAAGAAAAAATATAGATTGAATATGCTAGGCTTGATTGAAACCAAGAAGGAGGTTGTGTCTAGGTTTGATGTAGCACGTCTGTGGGGTTGTGATACGGTGGACTGGGAGTGTGTGGAGTCTGTTGGTGCATCGGGTGGTTTGCTGTTAATGTGGGATAATTTTCTATTTACAAGACTGAATTGCTTTAAAGGGGACGACTGGCTGTGCGTGGAGGGTATTCTGACAAAAAATAATTTCAAATGTGTTTTCTGCTTGATATATGGTGCACATGTTAGGAGTGAAAAACTGGTAATGTGGGAGGAGTTAAGCTATATGGTGGGTCTTTGTCAGGTTCCGTTTTGCTTCATGGGAGACTTCAATGAGATACTACATTTGGAAGAAAGGAAAGGGGCTACTAGTCTACCGGCATCTGTGGAGGATTTTAAAGATTGGGTACAAGATATGCAGTTAGTTGATTTACCGTTAACTGACCGGAAGTTCACATGGTTTCGAGGTCAATCTTGTAGCCGCATTGACAGGGTCTTGGTCAGTTTGAAATGGCTTGAGGAGTTCCCAGACACTCGTTTGAAAGGAGGACCACGAGGCCTATCAGATCATTGTCCTTTGATTCTAGAAGACTCTAGAATCGGTGCGGGCCCAAGACCTTTTCGCAGTTTGGATTCCTGGTTTACACATGAGGGATTTCTGAAGTTGGTAAAGGATGAGTGGAGGAAACTGGGAGACGACATGTTTACAAACAAGCTGAAGGCGTTGACAGTACCGCTCAGGAGATGGCATACGGATAATTTTGGGGATATGGATAATAGAATAAAGAAATTTGAGGAGGAGATCAAGAAGATTGATGACAAGGTCAGTGCTGGTAGTTATGATGGAACAATGGAGGCTAGACGTAAGGCACTGGTGACTTGTTGCGCGAAGTGGTATGTCAGAAAAGAGGTGCATTGGAAGCAGATGTCCAGATCCAAGCATGCTAGAGATATGGACAGGAACACTAGATACTTCCATAACTTAGCTTCGGCAAGGAGGAGGAACAACAGAATAGATTCTTTAATGATTAATGGGAGGCCGGTACAGAATCAGGCTAGAATAAAGTCTGAGATTGTGGGCTTTTATAAAGATCTATATATACAGGAGCATGCCCCTTTGATTGGGATCCGTGATGGGCTGGTTAAGCAGATTACTGATGAAGAGGCAGCAATGTTAGAGGAGATGCCATCGACAGATGAAGTACGAGAGGCAGTCTGGGATTGCGAGTCCAGTAAAGCTCCAGGTAGTGATGGCTAAAATATGAATTTTATCAAGAAATGCTGGGATGAGCTTGGTCAGGAGTTTACTGCAGCTGTGTTGAACTTTTTTCAGAATGCAAAGTTACCAGCAGATGCTAATGTTACTTGGGTGGCGTTAGCACCAAAATTTGTGGGAGCTAAGGAGATCAAAGACTTAAGACCGATTAGTATGGTTGGATGTGTCTATAAGGTGATATCTAAAGTGCTGGTAAGAAGAATGCGATCAGTGATGCCGCATCTAGTGGGAGAGACTCAATCTGCTTTTGTAAAGGGTTGCAAAATACATGATGGTGCCCTCATTGCTTGTGAGACAGTTCACTGGCTTAAGCTGCGGAAGAAGCATGCGGCAATAGTTAAATTGGACTTCCAGAAAGCCTATGACAGAGTGAGATGGAGCTTTGTGGATATAGTGCTACAGAAGATGGGTTTTGGTAGTAGATGGAGGACCTGGGTGAAGGAGTGTGTGACTATAGCATCTATGTCAATTTTGATCAATGGGTCACCAACCAAGCCGTTCAAGATGGAAAGGGGCCTCAGGCAAGGCGACCCTCTCTCCCCCTTCCTGTTTGTTCTCGTTGTTGACGTTCTGCACAGGATGATGGGGGAGGCGGTTAGAAATAGCAGAATATCTCCACTACTGGTGGGAATGAATAATGTGGAATTGTCGCATCTCCAATTTGCAGACGACACCATTTTATTTTGTCCTCAGGAAACGGAGACGCTAGTGAATTACAAGAGGCTCCTGCGTTGTTTTGAGCTAATGTCTGGCCTGAGTATCAACTTTGAAAAATCGAGCCTAATTTCAGTCAACTGTGAGAAGGAATGGGTGACGAATATGTGTGGTCTGTTGGGTTGTGGCGAAGCAGTTTTACCTGTCAGGTACTTAAGGATTCCTCTTGGTGCTAATCCTCGTTTGGTGAAGACTTGGAAACCTATCATAGACAAGGTTGAAGACAAGCTGAGTTTATGGAAAGCTAAGTCCCTCAACAAAGCGGGTAAATTGGTCCTTATAAAATCTGTTCTCAATAGCCTGCCGGTTTACTACTTAAGCTTGTATAAGATGCCAAAGGGGGTTGCAGAAAGGATTATTGGGCTCCAAAGAAGGTTCCTGTGGAGTAAAGAAGATGGGAATAATGGGATACCAATGGTGAAATGGGAGGTAGTTCAGGCTCCGAAAAAACTAGGAGGTTTGGGGGTGGGGGATGCTCTAATTAGGAATGCGGCACTATTGTTCAAATGGTGGTGGCGTTTTTCAAAGGAGGACTGCCCGCTTTGGAAGAAGATTGTCTGCTCTTGTAATCAGTTGGACCCAACTGTATGTTATCAAACCAACCTGTGCGACCAAGGGGGGGCCGTGGAAAGATATATGCCAGCTTAATATTAAGGACCAACAGGTAAGAGATATGATGATCAGGGGTCTGTCGATGGAGGTGGGAAATGGCAGAAACATTCGCTTTTGGGAGGATGCATGGTTACAAGATGGCTCCTTGAAAGAATGTTTTCCAATACTCTTCTCGGTTTCAAATCAACAAGGATCCGTAATAGGGGACTATGGGTTCTGGGATGGGCTAGAGTGGGTATGGGACTTCCAATGGAGGAGGGAACTCTTCCAATGGGAGTTAGAGTTGCTAAATCAATTACATGACCGGTTGAGGGTCGTGAGGTTATCACTTGATAGAGAGGATTCAGTGAGTTGGAAATTTGATAAAAATTGAGTGTTTTCTACTAATTCTTTTGTGCAGGTGTTACATAATGAGATGATCCCAGCAGACACCAAGAGTTGAACTCTTTGCTTGGTTTGTGCTAGTAGGAAGGGTAAATACGAAGGAGAGGCTGAGCAGACTTGGAATTATTAATCATCATGACAACATTTGTGTTTTGTGTAAAAAGAATATAGAATTTGTACATCATTTATTTTTTGCATGTGAGTTCACGTGGCAGGTATGGTGTGCTTGGCTGACATTTTTTGATAGAGCTTGGGCCATCCGGGGAACCACTAAAGAGTTCTATGAGAGCTGGATTGAAGCAACAGGTGGGAAGTCAGAGCAAAGAAAATGGCTTATAGGATTTTGTGCGGTTATTTGGAACATCTGGTTGGAGCGAAATAGCAGAGTCTTCCAGCAGGTAGAGACAAGTGTTGAAGGAATTAAGATCATGTCCTTCTTGAGTTATAAGGAGTGGTGTGGAGTTGATCCGTTTGGTTGTTGATGGCAATGCCGGAGATGACAATGGATACGAGCTTTTCAGTTATGTCTGTGTTTATTTGGTTATTTTAGTTCTTTTGCTCCACTTTACTGTGTTGAGCCTCTTTTGTTCAAAAAAAAAAAAGATTTGTTGTATCAGGATATTTTTCTTGATTATTATCAACTTGCCATGCGATAATTTCAGATCCATTTGATGGCATCAGAGAGTAATGCTAAGAGTTCTTGCCACTTAGCTCTGGTTTTCTGCTTTCACATTGTTTCTTTCTTTTCAATTATGTGCCCTTAGTTTACTCTCTTTACTAATATATTTAGAGAAGCCAATTTTAAACCTAGTGTAGAGAAAAAATTTATATAGTTGAGAATTTTCATCATGTTCCAATTAAGAAGGTGGCTGATTGTTTTATCGTGTTTGTAGGTAGGAATGGTGTTCTATCTTGTATGTGATTTTGTTGCCATGCTTAATTACTTAATACATTATGAAATGAAATTAATATTTGAAGAATTTTGGATTATGATGGAGGATATGTAG
Organism: Arachis duranensis; assembly: GCF_000817695.3. Lineage (NCBI taxonomy): Eukaryota > Viridiplantae > Streptophyta > Magnoliopsida > Fabales > Fabaceae > Arachis > Arachis duranensis. The sequence goes on from NC_029774.3 coordinate 129,318,579, forward strand.
AAGAGAGACAGATCAATGAAAAGCACAAATAATATGAGTCATGTCATCTATTGATTCATTGAAGTTGGGTCTCACTTTTTGTTTTGAATTATTCTTAGTTTCTTACTGGTATAAAATATGAAGTACAAAGTTTGTTTCTTCTTGTTGCTTTGCATCACTATATTTCTTTCTCACCTTTGCATAATTTTTTTATGCATGCCAGTGCACAGATCTTGAATGATTGAGCTCATATTTGTTAGTGCATGATTCCAGCCTCCCAGGAGACATTGAAGGTCTTCACTTACAATGTTTAGCTCTAGCCATAAGATTCTTGTATGTAGCATACTTGATCAAGATAATTGTTAAGCGAATTACTTTATTTCAAGTCGACTTCTTAATTTGAATTTTTGATAAGCGAATTAATTTTCTATTTCTCTTGGTTGGTCCTATTTCTTGGTTCTGTGACACAAAAGAAAAACGGTAAAGAAATGTCCCTCCAACTATTTTATGAAGTTGGGATTCTGATCTCACATTTACACTTCTGTTTTTACGCGTTTAATCTATTACAATTACATTTCATAAAATTATCCTTTGATACATTTGTATGTATCAGTCTCTTTTCTATTTTAGTTTAGAGAAATTATTTGGAGTATAGTTGAGGTCAAAGATTTCTTTGTATATGAAAAGAACACAATCATTTGTTTTCATTGGGTTGTCTTCTGGTATATCGATAGGTTACAATCAAATGAAGATCAAGACTAGTTTGTGTGAAAAACATAAATATGAGAATAGCCCCATGACGACAAAGTCTCTGTTTCTCTACATTTCTTCGACTCATTAAATTATATCCCATATTATTTTTATTATTATTATTTTCGTAATATAAAAGTTTGCTTCTTTACACTCTTCTTATCGTACAAAAGTAAAATTTGACGTATCCACAAAATTTAATTTCAGTTACTTCCAATAAAAGAAAACTAACTTAAATTGAGTGATATACTCTTAAAAGGAGTTTAGATCTGCGATGAATTAATTTTTAATATGTCTAATTAGGGAATACCGTAAAAAACAAAAAAATTAAAGAATACTAACTTGCGCATCTAACTAAAAATAATAAAAACGGTATAATAAAAAATTATAAGAGATATTACATTGTAAGAGATGATACGTGACAACGCCATTTAAATTGAAAAGATTCATTTAGTTTCTTTGTCTTGCCTACTGCATAGTAGTAATTCATTCATACTTAATTTTGTTTTTGTTTGTTAATTTATCCCTTGATCTCAATCCCTGAGATACAGGCGTACAAAGAGGGTGATGGCTAATTGGTCATTCTAAACTGAGTATCCAATAAAACATGCTAGGAAAGTAGTCAAATACTTGTTAATGGATAATTTAGATATACATAAAAATATTATATTAATAATATTTTTATAATTTAAGTATAAATATGGTACTTCAAGAATACTCTCATGTATATCTTTATTAGGATAGAAAATTATACATTCTAATTTGTTAGGATCGTAAATTATGCTAAGATAGAAAAATATTTGATATAGTTTTTATATCAAAAGTTGTATATATATGTGTTCATGACTAATAGAAAAATAAGTTGAATTTTCCACATGGTATAGCATATTTTAATACCGACAAATACAAAAGGAACATAGGCTGCATAACCATGACAGCAGAATCAGAATTTGGAAAGAACTCTATAACTTCAGAAAAATGAACTAAGAAAAATTACTTGCCATATGACCTTAGTGCAAGTGACAACCCAGAAAATGTAATCACGTGAAGTTGCGTGGAGATAGTTACGAGGAATGAGTTAGAGATATGAAAATATCACTTCGGGTTCGGAAAAAATGGGGATTCATCGATGAAACTCTCACAAAACCAGAATAAGGTACATCTGATCTTGAGGATTGGTGGACAGTACAATCTATGATTGTATCATGGATTTTGAACACGATCGAATACAACAACTGAAGTTAGATTTGATGAGATGTAAACAGGAAGGAATGGTCATGACGGCGTATTATGGGAAATTGAAAGTACCGTGGAATGAATTAGTACAGTACGAGCGAATTCCCAAATGCACGTGTGGTGGATGTAAGTGCGGGATTGGATCTCAACTTGAGAAGCGAAGGGAAGAAAAGAGGGTCCACCAATCTTTAATGGGCCTAGATAATGCGAGTTACGGAACGGTCAAATATTCTGGCAATCGATCCTTTGCAATCGCTGAATCGTGTGTACGCAATGCTAGTCCAAAAAGAGAAGACAATGGCTAAGGCATCAAAAGAGAGAGGGTTGGTTGTGGGACTCGCAATGCAGGCAGGGAATATGACGAAAGGACAAGGAGATCCTAGCCAAAAATCAACAATATGCTCTCACTGTAGCAAAAGTGGGTATGATGTTAAAAGATGCTTTCAGATTGTAGGATATCCAGAATGGTGGGGCGATCGACCAAGGAATGAAGGAAGAGATGATGGCAAAGGCTACGAACGACAAGGCACGCGTACTCGAGGAATTTCAGCGCGTGCACATGTGGCATACACTGATGGCAAGTATTGGTAGATATGATAAACAAGCAAAAACCAAATGACTCTGAAAAAATGACTGGTAAGAGAATTATTTACTTATGGATCATTGATAGTGGAGCATCCAACCACATGACTAGAACCCTGCAAAATTTATGTGAAAATAAAACTATACGCGGGTGTCCAGTAGGTTTATCGGATGGAGAGCAGGTGATAGCGTGCAAGCAAGGAACAGTATACTTGAAGGAGGACTTGAATTGAAAAATGTTCTCTATATACCTCAATTAAAATGCAACTTACTCTCAATTTCTCAATTAACAGATGAAGAACACTGTCTAGTACAATTCACTGATAAATTTTGTGTCATACAGGACCGCACTTCGAGGACGCTGATTGAAGTGGGTGAACGAAAGGATGGGCTCTATTGGTATCGTGGGGCACATAAGATTCAAGTTTGTCATACCAGAATAGAGAACTAACTAGCACTTTGGCATAAGAGACTAGGGCATCCATCATTTCAAATTGTGCAAATGCTCCGTAATGAAGTGGAAAATATACAACCAATGAGATTTGTAAAATTTGTGAAAAATCTAAGCAAACAAGAGATAAGTTTTCTTTGAGTGACTATCAAGCTTTCAATATTTTTTATTTAATCCATTGTGACTTGTGGGGACCCTATAGAACTCTCTCCTTGTGTGGTGCTTCGTATTTCTTAACTATTGTGGATGATTGTTTATGAGCGGTTTGAATATATTTGTTGAAAGAAAAGGCTGAGGTATCAATCACATTGAAAATTTTTTTCACTTTGGTTGAACGCCAATATAGAAAATATGTTAAAATGATGCGATCTGGTAATGGAATGGAATTCATGTGTTTAAAATAATACTTCCTACAACAAGGCATTGTTCACCAATCGTCATGTGTTAATACACCGCAACAAAATGGACGAGTAGAACGCAAACATCGACATATTCTCAATATTGCTAGATCATTACATTTTCAAGGCAATTTTTCTATCCAGTTTTGGGGAGAATGTGTCTTAACTGCTGGCTATTTAATTAATCGTACGCCATCCTCAATACTGAAGGGCAAGACTCCGTATGAGGTTTTTCATGGAACAATTCCAAGTTATGAGCACTTGCGGAATTTTTGGCTCTTTGTGTTATGCTCAAAATCAGAATAAGCAACGGTATAAGTTTGCCATCTGTAGTCGAAAATGTGTGTTTGTCGGGTATCCTTTTGGGCAAAAAGGATGGAAACTATTTGACTTGGAAAAAGAAGTTTTCTTTGTTTCTTGTGACGTTCATTTTGTTGAAGATGAGTTTTCCTTTAAAGCGGATCAGGTTTTGGAACCAAGGATTGAAGATATTGGACCTCCTGTGACAGAAATAATTGTTGAAGAAGACACACACAACGAGACCAGTACTCCACACTTGAATGACTGTGTTAGGGACTCCCTTATTGAAGAACCTATTGACCAACAAGGGGAACATGAACTCAATGAAGAGATTGAAAAGTACATCGCTGACGATGCATTGGAACCAAGTGTAGTAGAAACAACGCCATTTTTGATCTACCATTAGTCACGATGGACGTTCCATTTGGTCGGGGTCACTGCATGAAGACACTCTCAGTCAGGTTGTGCGATTTTGTCTCTGCTGCTACGATACCAATAAGTCCTACCGACCAACCTCCTTCTCCATCAAAATCCTCAGGTGTGTCCTATCCGATACAAAATTTTGTGAATTATAATTCCTTTTCCAAACAACACCGCAGTTTTCTTGCCTCTCTCCAGACAGAACATGAGTCTTTATTTTTCTCTCAAGCAGTTAGAGATGAGTGTTGGCGCGAAGCGAAGTCCTAAGAAATTCGTGCACTTCAACTCAACGATATTTGGAAGCTCACAACCCTTCCTCTAGGAAAGAAAGCACATGGGTATAAGTGGGTCTATAAAATTAAATACAACTCTGACGGGACAATAGAGAGGTTCAAAGCAAGACTGGTAATTTTGAAAAATAATAAAGTGAAAGGCTTGGATTACAATGAAACGTTTTCTCTAGTGGTAAAGATGGTAACAATTCGCGCAATACTCGTAGTGGCAGCAGCCCAGAATTGGGAACTCCACCAAACGGATGTCTACAATGGCGACGTTTACATGAAACTTTCCCTGGTTTTCAAGTGTCTCAACAAGGACTGGTTTGTAAACTTCAGAAATCTCTCTATGGATTGCAACAAGCTCCACGATGCTGGTTTGCAAAATTTTCATCTGCTCTCCTTCGATATGGTTTCAAGAAATCCCCAAAGGACCATTCCTTGTTTAGCCTTCGCCACAATAGCGTGCAATTGATAGTTTTGGTATACGTTGATGACCTTGTAATTGCAGGAAATGATGGTGCTGCAATTCAACGTTTCAAAGAGTATTTACACACATGTTTTTACGTGAAAGATTTAGGCCGGCTGAAATACTTCTTGGAAGACTCAGAAACAACATACAGGTCTTTCAATGGCTCAGACAACAAAAGAATTAAAGTGGATTAAAGATATACTCTCCTCTCTATACGTGCTCATCATGCTTCCATTCGTTTCTATTGCGACAGTCAAGCAGCTCTTCACATTGCTAGAAATCTAGTTTTACATGAACGCACAAAGCACATTGAAGTATATTGCCATCTTGTTCAGGATGAGATCGTGCACCAACACCTCCTTCCATCTTATGTTCCCAGTCAAACTCAGTTGGCCGACCTTTTTACTAAAGCTCTTGGTGCCAAAAAGTTTGAGGCAATATTAGTCAAGTTGGGCATTAAAGACTTGCATGCTCCAACTTGGGGGTATTAATGGATAATTTAGATATACATAGAAATATTATATTAATAATATTTTTATAATTTAAGTATAAATATGGTACTCCAAGAGTACTCTCATGTATATCATTAATAGGATAGAAAATTAAGCATTCTAATTTGTTAGGATCATAAATTATGCTTTTTAAGATAGAAAATATTTGACATAGTTTCATATCAAAAGTTGTCTATATATATGTTCATGATTTAAAGAAAAACAGGTTGAATTTTTTACAGATCTCCTTCTAATTTGAAAGCTAGAAACTCTAATGAATCGCATTTTATTATTCTTAATGAGAAATATATTGAGCAAATCAACGAGGAGATTGTGCATGAGGGGCTTTACATAGAAGAATCCATGCAAAGTGGACCGGATGTTAGAATGGAGCAACATGGGCCTTATACTTTAGCGCCATATAAAGCGCATAAAGAAAAAGAAGACCAACCCAATCTCTCCACAAGATTCTTAGACCGAGGATTGGAAAAATTTTTCCGAACAGGTAAGAAGGCTAGTAATAATAAGAATGGGCTAAATGGGTTAGGAAAAGTGAACAAAGATAAAATAAAGGCCAAACCAGTTGAGAGTCATACTTTAGTGCCTTTTGACTTAACATCTGCTCGTCCTCTAACTAAGAAAGTGAGCTTGACAAATCTAGAGAAAGAAGCCATGGAGTGTGAGAATCTTCACAGGAATGAGTATTATGGAAAGGGAATAGTGGGAAGCTTTTGAAGTTGGAAAGATCATGAAAGAAGGCATGGCAAAGCAAATGGCGTCGTCATCCTCCAACAATCTGAAACTTTTTCAACCGGCTATGACCACTAATGTGGAGGAGATGGCTGCAAATTGTCTAAGAGAAGAACCCACCTGATCCCATGATTGAAGATCTAGGATCATCAAAAAACGGTGAGGGTAACTCTAAGGAACTTAGTTTGAGCTTGACCAATGGGGAGCTACACTCTACTTGATCTGCGTCTTTGGTGACATCTTTTTTCTGTTTCTTTTAATGATTTTCTTAATGTGGAATTGTTGTAGTGTTGGTGGAAGTTCTTTTACTACTTTAATTAGAGATATTAAAAGAGTATCATGTTAATTTTTTAATTCTCCTTGAAATTCATATTAGTGGGGATAGAGGAACTAATATTAAAAATAAGTTGTCTTTTGACATTTGTTTTGTAGAAAAAGTCAGAGAGTACTCTGGAGGTATTAGTGTCTGTGGAATTCTGATGAATGGATAGTGGATATTTTGCAGAGTCATCAATAATTCATGCATATGAGGATGCTAGGAAAGGACTTACATCCATGGGTTTTTACTAGAGTGTATGGAAGTCTCCAGAGACTACATAGAAAAGAACTCTGGAAGAATCTAGGGGAGCTGATTTCGCAAAATAGTCTCCCTTGGTGCCTGGCTGGGAATTTCAATGTGCTGATGCATAATTTTAAAAGACAAGGAGGAGCAACTACTCAATTTAATGGTGCGTGTGTTGAGTTTCAATAGTGTGTTTCTGACTGTGGACTTTTAGACTTGGGATACTCAGGATATCCCTTTACCTGGAAGAAAGGAAATTTGGTCGAAAGATTAGATCGTGGTCCGAACAACATGAATTGGTAGATCAAATTTTCGAAAGCAAGGATAAAGCACGTACTTATGTTAAAATCTGATCATGTTCCTTTCTATCTTCAACTTTCTACTGCTCCCTCGTCTAACAGAGGGAGAAGACCATTTAGATTTTTAGTATCTTTGTTATCCCATCCGGACTTTAATAATATAGTTTCTAATCATTGGAAAATAGAAACTAATTGGTTCCGAGGTGTTGCGAACTTTCAAGATTCTCTTAGAGTATGAAATTCCACAGTACATGGGAATATCTTTTGAAGGGAAAGCAGGATTCTAAGAAGATTGCATGGCATCATGAATAACTTGAGTGTGAATTATAATCCTTATTTAGAAGATTTCGAAGTTACTCTTTGGAAAGAATATGAAGGTCTCCTTTCCCAAGAAGAGATGTTATAATTTCAAAAGTCTATATGCAAATAGATAGAGCACAGCGACAGAAATACTAAATATTTTCATGGTACCATTATGGTCAGAAGAAGGAGGAATAAGATTATTTCTTTGCAGGATGAAGGGGGTAATTAGATACATGATAGTCACATCCTTGAAGTAATGGCCATGACTTCCTATACTAATCTATATTGTGATGATCTCCCTAATGTTCCCTTTATGATTAATGGTGCTTTTTAGACATTAAGTGATAAAGATAGGACTCTGATTGGCTGTAATGTCTCCTATAAGAAAATTAAAGATTCTCTTTTTAGCAAGGGTAGTTTAAAGGTATCTGAAAAAGATGGTATTTACTATTTAGGCAGGCTTTTACTAGAAAAAATAGGATTTTATGGGACCGAATTTGTGTAGGATGATTGAGAAGATTTTCTTCCAGCCTCAGGAAATCAGGGAGATAATGAGACCTTTACTTATTACTAATCTAAATCAAATAAAGCTTATCAGCTTATGTAATGTCTCAAATACAAAGTGATCACCAAAATTTTGGCCCAAAGGCTATGGAGGGTTATGGAAAAGCTAGTACAGCCAACCCAATATAATTTCATCCCATGGAGACATAGTTTTGATAATATTATCATCACCCAAGAAGTTATCCACTATATGAAGATTAAAAAATTGTCTAAAAGGATGGATGGCGATTAAAATCGATCTAAAAAAGACTTGTGAAGACACTCTGGTTGATATTAGGATGCCCCTTAGTTCATCTTGATGGTAACCAGTTCTATTTTTTAACGAGGATTAGGATTCTACGGAATGGAAAAACCTTGGACAAGTTCTATTCTTCAAGAGGAATTTAGCAAGATAACTCTATTTCTCCTTATAATTTTGTTCTTTGTATAGAAAGGCTCTCTCATCTCATTATTGTTGTTGAAGATCATGACATTTGGAAGCCTATCAAGCTGAACAAAGAGTGTCCTGAGTTTTCTCATCTACGTTTTGCTGATGATTTAATTCTCTTTGCGAAAGCAACTATGGACCAAGGTGAGGTTATTAATAAGGTGCTTGGGGCCTTCTACTATAGGTCGGGTAAAAAAGTTAGCAATGAAAAGACGCGTATCTTCTTTTTTAAGAATGTGGGTGATAATATGAGAAGTCAGATAAGTAGTATCCTTAAGTTCTCCAAAATTGATGACTTGGGAAAGTACCTTGGTATTCCTCTCCTCCACTGTAAGGTCTCAAAAAACACATATAATGACATTATTAACAAGATGAACTCTAGACTAAACAGTTGGAAAGATGCTTCATTGTCTCTAGTAGAAAGAATTACACTGGTGAAATCTGTTCTCTCTTCTCTTCCAAGTTATACTATGCAAACTATTCTTTTACCAATTTCTACTAGTAACTTGGTTGATTGTAAATGCATAATTTTTTTTGGAGAGAGACTAAACAATCTAGAAAAATCCATCTCATCAATTAGAGGGATCTTAGCAGACCAAAAGCTTCGGGAGGGCTTGACATCCGCCATACTCGTAAAGTTAACCAAACCTTTATGATAAAGAGTGGTTGGGGCCTTGTGGAGAAGAAGGATGCTTTATGGGAAAGGGTGGTCAGGGCCAAATACGAATGTGTGAACGATTTGCTGCCAAGAGTCGAAAGGAAAAATAATTCCTCGAATCTTTGGAAAGGGATATGTTCGGCTTGGAAGGGGGTCGATGAGAACCATATCTGGTGCATTAGTGATGGTGCTAACATTAAGTTCTGGAATCATAATTGGGTGCCCCATCTCCGATCTTTAACCCAATATTTGGAACAGGTGATAACAGAGTCCGAATCAAGTTTGTGTCTAACTGGCTTTCTTTCTGTTTCAGGTGAGTGGGACGAGAGTAAGCTCAGGAAGTGACTCCTTGATTACATTATGAGAAAAATTCAAGCACTATCGCCTTTGTCTCCATGAAAGTGTCCATATTCTATTGCTTGGGCGCTAACATCTGATGGGACGTTTAGCTCAAATTGGCCTACAACTTTTTCAATAAAATTCTCGTAGATTCATATCAGACTTTCAAGGTAGTTTGGAAGTGGTACAGTCTGAAAAGAATTCATTCCTTCATGTGGCTAGTTGCTAACAATGCAATCCTAACGAATGTAAAAGAAGAAAAAGATACTTAACAACGGATGCCAACTACCCCAGATGTAACCGTCAAGAAGAGAACTCTTTGCATGTTCTCAAATACTGTTTATATGCCAAGTCTGTGTGGAGTCTCTTGAAACCTCATGAGGCTATGTTCAAATTCTCTAATCTCAGCCTCAAGGATTGGTTCACTAGGAATGTATTAGCAAGAAGTGACTAGGCTTGTAAGTTTTGAGTTATTAGTTATTCTCTTTGGTTTTATCATAACTCTTTTATCTTCGAAGGGAAAAGAGTGAAGCCGAGTGTTGCGATGAGTTCAATTTGAGCACGGAGTGATAAAATTCTGTACACCATGAAATTTCGGTCCTCCTTGCATCGTACCAGAAAGTATACTAATAAGCTAATTCGGTGGCTGCCCCTAGGGCACTACACCAAGTTAAACGTATATGGATCATTCTTCTCGGAGAACAAAAATGTAGCTTGTAGAGGTATTTTTAGAAATCATTTGGGTAGGTGCGTATTGGGTTTTTCTTGCAACATAGGAAGGTGTTTGATTACTCATGTAAAATTGCGAGAGATTGCTAAAGGGCTTAGTATTGTTGTTGCTCCCAACTTCTAGTACCTCATCATTGAGTTGGACTCCTAGTCAGCTATAAATTTTATCAATAAAGGTTGCTTAAATTTGCATCCTGTTAAACCTTTGCTGAAAGACATTAAGATCTTGGTGAGTATGTTACATCATGTAGGTTAGAAACATACCTTGAGAGGAGCTAATACTGACATAGATCTTTTGCTAAGAAAGGGCAGGATCTTCTCATGTGAACTCACATTTTTTAAAAGACCCTGCCAGATACTCTTCAGGCTCTATCATCCGATATGAGTGGAAAGTTTAGAGTTTATAGGTTCTTAGGATGCGTTTAGTCTGCTTTTTTATTTTTTGTTTTCATTTTCAGTGTATTTTATTTTTTAAATTTTGTAAAAAAAAATAAAAAAATAAAATCATGTTTTTTATTTTTACCTCTTTTTTCACTTTTTTCTTCACAAAATAAAATAATACTGAAAATAAAAACAGAAAATAAAAACACCCTTAATTTTTCTTGTTTGGGTTTCTAAATCTCTTTTTCCTCAACAAAAAAGCACTAAACATTACTTTTGGGCTTGGAAGTTTGTGCTCTAACTCGGTTAGAAAGAATAAACAGGTCCATGAAAAAAGCCCAAATAGCGCCCACTAGCGGTTGCCGCGATTTTCTAAACCCTACGGGAAAACCAGTACCGCAATTGGCTGCTTTGTGTTGTGCGCGAGCCAGACTCGGTAGCAGTTACTCGCCTACTCTTACTCGAACGCAGAAGAAGCAGCGGCAAAGACCGTTATGGGAGGCGGCGGGAGAGGAGGCAGGTCTCGCACGCAGAGAAAACACTTCCGTCAGAGCAGAGACAATGTCTGGAAGCGTTCCAAGTCCGATCCAAACGCCAACAGCAGCGCTCCCTCCAACGACCCTAACGATCCCAATCCCAATCCCAATCCTACGTGGACTCCGTTCGCCACTGAAAACGCGTCCTTCGATGCCTACTACAAGGGCCAATGCATAGTCGAAACCACCGAGTGGGATCAGTTCGTCTCTGTTCTTAGAACTCCCTTGCCCGCTACCTTCCGAATCAATTCCAGGTAAATAACACTCAAACTCTCTCTCTTCTCATTTCCAATCCCGGCTCTCCAAAACTTCTTGAAATGGGAATTGCTATGTTTTTCTGATTACAGTAGCCAGTTCTCCGACGACATTCGCTCGCAACTCGAGAATGACTTCGTCCATTCTCTTCGCGATGAGGTACGCTACATGCAATATCCGCTGCTATTGTTCTATCCATTGCGTCGTTGTTCTTTCTTTCTTTTTTTTTCTTAATCGTTTTTGGTTGTGGCTTGTGTTGTTTCTAGGTTGCCGAAGGGGTTGAGAGTGAGACTGAGGCTATTAGACCTTTGCCTTGGTATCCTGGAAACTTTGCTTGGCATTCCAATTTTTCTAGGATGCAGCTCAGGAAGAATCAAACACTTGAGCGGTATGTCGATTGTGTTCATCTACGACTTGTATCTGAATCTGAGGGTTTTGTATTAGTAGAATCTAGTCAGTATTTAGTTGTCGTTGATTATTCATTTACGATCTTGCAGCTTCCACGAATTCTTAAAGCTAGAAAATGAAATTGGAAACATTACAAGACAAGAAGCTGTTAGTATGGTAGGTCATTTAAAAAACTATTTTGATCTTTTCTTTTATTTTTGGAGTTCTGAATGGTTTAACTACTGTCATACTAATGCTTTTTTTGCAATACAGGTGCCTCCCCTCTTCTTGGATGTGCACCCTGATCATTTTGTTCTTGACAGTAAGCGACTTCTAGGATACCAAGTACTCTTTGTTGTTTTTACCATCACTATTTTTATTTACATAATATGGACTGAAACTTTTGATTGTTATAATCTATCTCCTTGCTTTTGTTCAGTGTGTGCTGCACCAGGTTCAAAAACTTTCCAATTGCTCGAGATTATTCATCAGTCAACTAAAGTAGGATCACTACCTGCCGGAGTGGTATGTGTTCTTTTTAGTTAAATGCTTCTTTGTTGTTAATTCATTGTTTTTACTTTTCATTATCATTGGTAGTTAATGATTAACAACATCTTATTTGATTTGCTAGACTTATATGATTTGATCTGTCCTGATTGGGCAAATGGCATATGCATAATTTGTTTTTGTGTCTTTCTTAATTAGGTTATAGCAAATGATCTTGATGTCCAAAGATGTAATCTTCTTATACACCAAACGAAACGCATGTGCACAGCCAACCTTATTGTCACTAATCATGAAGCCCAGAACTTTCCAGGATGCCGTCTAAATAGAAACCATGAAGTGATGGAGCCAGATCAGCATATAGGCCAATTATTGTTTGATCGTGTTCTGTGTGATGTCCCATGCAGTGGGGATGGTACCCTTCGTAAAGCACCTGATCTCTGGAGGAAATGGTAAAAGTTATAATTGCTATGCGAGGTACTATTTGACTGTTTCCTTTAGCATGTGTATTTTAGAGGTTGCCATTGTCAGACTTGCATTGTTTTCTGATAATGTGCTGTTACCATAAACACTTATCCCTACCTGCGTCTGTCATACATTTTAATTGAACTCAGCTAGACTTATCTGACATAGCTACTAGGATTATTTTCAACACTTTCATGGTGACTCGGGCTACTTTATTCCATTATAAATGGAACATTATGAGCGAGTGAAGCTACTGATGCTTTCTGATTAAGTTCTCCATAAAGATTGTTTTGCTCTCCTTTCCACAGTCTCTGAAAGAGAACATTTTACTACTTTTTGGAGCAAGAAGGATCCAACCAGCAATGAATGAGTGTGTCCTGTGTGATGCATGTCTAGTCAAGTTCCTTTTTCGCTTTTTGACCTGAACATGAACGTTATACTTTAGGCTAAGGAATGTTTGTAACCGCTTTGTCCTTCTGCTTTGTTTCTATTACTTTTTAAGACAGATTACTGGGAGTAAAAAACTACTAATGTTTACTGTATTAGCTGAATATAAAAAATGAACTAGGGTTTGTGAGATTTAGATTGGAAGAATACTTTGGCAGTCTCAGCAGCTATATTGATTTTGTCAGGTTTATCTTTGCTTAAAGTTGGTGGTAGAATGGTTTATTCAACTTGCTCAATGAATCCTATTGAGAATGAAGCTGTGGTTGCAGAGGTAACTACTATTGATCCTCTGTTCTTCTCTTCTTCTTCTTCGTCTTTCTTTTTTTGTTTTTTCAATTTTTAAGTTGCCGTTATACTATGTAATTTTTCAGATAGGTGGATGTGTATTCCATTGACTTAATTATTTAATTAAATGCTAAATTTATGGACATCATAGATCAATTTTTATAGCATTTTCTCAACATTTGAAAATGTGATTTAAAGATCTATGAAAGCAAGTGCACTGCATCTAAAGGCTAAAGCTCTAAATATAAGTGGCAATTGCTAAATACCTAGGAAAGCAAGTGGCATGCTAGCTGTTACAAACACTTGGCCATTCCTTACTCTCAATTAATTTTATATGGTAAGTAGCTCCAGCTAATTCTTTTTCCGTTTCTATTGTATTTCAGGTCTTGCGGAGATGTGGTGGGTCTGTTAAACTTGTTGATGTATCTAGTGAGGTTCCCAAACTTATCCGTCGCCCTGGTCTCAAGACATGGAAGGTTTGTGTTTGCTGTGACATTTTTTTTTTTGAGAAACCAGAGTTTTGGTATGCATGTAACACTAAGAAACAAATATTAAATCTACTAGTGCTGCTAATCCCCTAAGTTTTTGCAAGTATCTCACCTCTCTAGAGTCTAGATTGAGGAAGATAGACCCTCCTATGTCAAGTGATGTGACAACCTGAAGGGTTTTGAAGGAAAATTGTGGGTTTGGGTAAAAAATTTATGCAACCTCAACGTCTTTTCCAACTCATGAGACATCTTGGCTGAAATGTATGTTTCATCAACTACAGATGTTACTTCTTGCTGTTTGGTCTTGGAATGATAAGAAATGAGAATGAGGCTGTAGTGAATGCTTTATTTTTAAACATGAGTTGGATGTTGATCTGGTTATTTCCATATTCATGTGCATGGCGAAGAATAATGCTTCAAGCTTTCTGCACAGAAAATTTGTATCTTTATATAATTTGAACACTTGTGCTATTGGTTTCTGTATGTGAATTCAGCTTGTGGCTTAAAAAATAGAATGGTTTGATCTTGATTTTCAATAGTTTGCATTTACAACGTTGTGAAGCCTTACCATTTTGGGAATGCAGGTATATGATAAGGGCACTTGGTTGGCGTCTTACAAAGATGTCCCTAAATATCGTAGGAGTATAGTTCTTGCTAGTATGTTTCCTTCTGGCAGCAGCTTTCATGAATCTGTTGACACTGATTGTAATGTTGAAATGGGATATGATGTTACTGATGGTGTTGGTGAAAATTCTGAAGATGGTGTTCAAGAAATGGTTAATTCTGTGGTGCCTGAATCTGCTGAGGTTTCTGATTTCCCTCTAGAGCATTGTATGAGGATAGTTCCTCATGATCAGAACACTGGAGCCTTCTTCATTGCTGTACTGCAAAAAGTTTCTCCTTTGCCAGGTAGATTGTGTGATTCTCTCTCTCTCTCTCTCTCTCTCTCTCTCTCTCTCTCTCTCTCTCTCTCTCTCTCTCACACACACACACACACACACACAGTGTAAGAAGGTAATTGGCAGTGCTGGCTAACATTGAAATGACATGTTTTTCTGGTTGTCATTTCTGCCTTGTATTCATTTTCATCAACAAAGACTTTTGCTTACCACGATAGGTTTCTGATTGATTGTTTCTTTCTTGCAGCAATTCCGGAGAAAACCAAAAAACGAATTAGTAAGCCATGTGCAGAACCATTAAACACTCTTGAGGGTGAACGACTGTTGCAGGTTGATTCCTTAGAAAGTGCACAAGCTGTCCTTGAAACAGTTCCAGAAGAAAACGTAAATGGCCATGAACCCCCTGCAATAGATGTGGAAGTTAGCCCTGTTACATGTGAAGAAAAGAATTCCAAGGAAACACAGGAAGCCCATAATGTAGAGAACATGACCAAGGTTCCTGGAAAAAGGAAGCTGCAAATTCAAGGAAAATGGAGAGGTGTTGATCCTGTTGTCTTTTTCAAAAGTGAAGCAATTGTTAATAATATAAAGGATTTTTATGGGATCGTTGAGCATTTTCCATTTGATGGTCATCTTGTTACAAGAAATGAAGATGCAAGTCACGTGAAAAGAATTTACTATGTCTCCAAGTCAGTCAAGGATGTTCTTGAGTTGAACTACTTAGTTGGGCAGCAGCTTAAAATAACTTCTGTCGGTCTGAAGATGTTTGTAAGTATATTTATTGTCAATCAAGAAATATTGGTGATGTTTTGCTGTTTATTATTATTTAATGTGGTTGATTTGCTTACCACCCATGCTCCAAATTTTAAATGCAACTAATGATAATGATAATAATAATACATTTAAAATATGATATTAGGGGGTGGCACCAATATGGTTACTTGGTTGCGCCAAGCCAATCCCCATGTAGGAGTTAGTTCCACATCCAAATAGCATTGTGAACCCATCCCTTGTAGTTAGAAATATTTATTGCTTAGAAAGGAACTAACTTCTTTAATAAGTGAAAAGAAAAAGAATTATTTCTTTGGAATAATTGATATATATCTGCCCTCATCATACAGGAAAGACAATCAGCACGACAAGGTAGCTCTGCACCATGTTCTTTCCGGATATCATCTGAAGGACTGCCTCTCATTCTCCCACACATAACAAAACAGATTCTGCGTGCATCTCCTGCAGACTTCAAGCATCTTCTTGAGAATAAAGATGTAAAATTTGAAGATTTTGCTGATGCCGAGTTTGGTAAAAAGGCTGCAAGCCTAATGCCAGGTTGTTGTGTACTAATTTTGGGTAAAGGTATTGTCACCATCCTCAGGCTTTTAGATAAGGTTAAATACCCTTCGACATAGATGTTGATTTACTTTGATATTTTCCTCTTCTACAGGGAACGAGGTTGGCACAGAGCCCATCCAAGTAGATGACTCAACAATTGCAATTGGATGCTGGAAGGGTAGGTCAAGATTGAATGTGATGGTTACCGCAATGGACTGCCAAGAACTGCTTGAAAGGCTTGTAATACGGCTAGGCTCAGAAAATGGCTCGTCAGTGCATGTGGTCAAATCTTCCATTGATGGGGAAGGGGAGTTGAATGGTAAGATTGATGGTGATGCTATTGCTGTTACTGAGGGTTAAAAGTGACAGGTTGATGGATATTTATTACCAGGTTCGAACAGCAGTTATGGAATGTTTTCCGATCATCCACAAAACGTGAAAGATGATTTAGCTGTTTATTTTAGTTAGCCTTTGTACTTTCAAACAAATCCACAAACTTCAATTCACATTTGTATTAGTATAATCTATAGCTTTTAAGGATTACAGTTATAGGAAACTTTGTTGTTAACGCATCGAGATTATTAGTTGGATGGAGATCTCTCTCATTTTTTTCTCTCAATCGATTGGTACATATATATTTGCCCATAGAGCAAATCTTGTTTAATCCTGGAAGGAAGGCCCATGTCAAGTCTTATATGCTCGTAATGCTGGTCTTGTAAATTTTATATTTATAAAGAAAAATGTTAAAAAAAATAAAAATTTATTGTCTTTGATGATTAGTTAGTTATTTACGTTTAAAAATAAGATAAAATATATTATTAAATTATTAAATTAAAAAAATTGAATTAATAATTAGATAAAATAATAAATTCTGATGGTCATTTGGTATTTTTTTTTTGATAAAAAGGTTCATCAATTTCATAAGTGAAGGGCTTATATAGGCACAATTGAGCACCGAGCCATCAAATTTCACATGCGCTGACGTTTCGAGCCCCCAACAATTAATTAATTGAATATCATGGGATATTATACCCAGCAATTTGAATCTACCTATAGTTTTACTGAAACCCATGCAAATTAAATTGAATAATTTTACAATAGTAAATGTGCCAAACCTTTAAAAATTGGTAATAAGATCATCAAACCACGAAATCTGCTAAATTCAAACACTAAAACTCAGGAAGACTGACAACACATGGTCTTTTTAGCTGGGATTTCCTGTGCAGGGCCAGGAATAATAATCTTCTCGCCAGCCAAAGATGCGGGGTTCCCATTTCCTTGACTTTCGTCCGCAGCTAGGGTCTTCTTGTTGACAATGTTGTAAATTTCTGTCAGGACAGTCATGAAGGCTGTTTCAACATTTGTTGATTCCAGAGCCGAGGTCTCCAAGAAAAACAAGCCTTCTTTCTCGGCAAATTCTTTTGCGTCTTCGGTGGGGACATCCCGCTGACTCTGAAGATCACTTTTGTTTCCTATAAGAATGATGACTATATTCTTGTCGGCATGGTTGCGCAGTTCTTCCAGCCACCGGGGGATGTGTTCAAAGGTCTGACGTTTGGTTATGTCATAAACCAACATTGCCCCAACAGCACCCCTGTAGTATGCACTTGTAACAGCTCTGTATCTGCACGATTAAATAATGAAATATCAGGGCAGGCTGCAATCTAGCATTTAACTTACCGCTTACCCTAAATGAAAAATAAGAAAATTTCAATTGATGATGTCCAGAAAAGAATAAGATTCTATGTTTGTGACCACCTAAAGAACCCGTGTGGCCTTAGATCACAGCAAAACCCATGTGATTAATGATCCAAAAACCATGTAACGATGCTATATGAAATATCAACTTGAATACCCTCCCAAAAGATTGCCAAAACTATGCATGCGTGTTATGTTCCTAAATCTGTGCTAGAAACACAAGGGTATTCAACAGGTCCCGGTGAGTAGCCCTAGTACCTGCTAGTTCTCCAACAGAAGGTTTAGAATTCCTAAATGTATAACTGGCTAACCTTGAATTTTTCAAATCTCATCAAAGTGTCACAATCACAACCCAAGAGGGAAAATGCAAGTAACAGAGTATATTTAATAATCACCAAAACACAGCCATGTTGTCCTCCATATAAATGCAGACATAAACAATCAACCATGACCCCGGTAATCTCCGGAGAACCTGCCTAGTAGGTTGGCTTTACTATCTGCAATAACTAAACTCGTCCCCTTTTCTTCCCAGTGATTCCTTTTGGCGCATTATTCGATAATCACCAATCAGCTAAACCACCAACGCTAACATATACTTAACTATAGGAAGTTAGGAACATCGTGAGATGAAGATTCTCGGGTAACCGATAAAGGATAAACAGTAACACCAAAAACACTGGACATCAATGGCATCAAGTTGAAATGCATAAAAACATTCAAAACCGCAATTCAAATTTCAAACACTAATAAGTAGCTAAGCTAAGGTTAACAACAATGATCAGAATCACCACATCATTGAGCTTCAATTTTGAAAACCTAGAGTAGATCCAGCTCAGTAACCTTACTCAAACAACTCGATCCTTTGAAATAACGATCAGATCACGCATCAACGGCAGTCACAACAACTATTTCTCAAGGAAAAAATAACAGATTCAACAGCATCAAGCAACACCATATACGCAATCATACAGTTGAAAAAAAGTAGTTGGAGAAGCAAATATTACCGTTCTTGACCAGCAGTGTCCCAGATCTGAGCCTTGACGCTCTTATGATCGATGACGAGAGTTCGCGTCTGGAATTCAACTCCGATGGTGGACTTGGAGTCCAAGCTGAACTCGTTCCTCGCGAACCGTGCAAGTATCTGCGATTTTCCAACCGCTGAGTCACCAATCAGCACCACCTTGAACACATAGTCTATTTTCTGGTTTCCATCTCCATAACCACCACCTCCACCACTCGCCATTTTCAACAAACTTTCTCACACAGAGATCAAGATATTTCTCTCTGCTTTCTTTGCCTCTTCTACTGTAGTGTATCTTAGTTCTTATAATCACTGTCTCTTTCTTTCTACTTCAAAAATTATAGCAACAAATGGATTTATATTATATTTATATGTGCTCAATAATCGGATGGATCTCTTGAAAGGTGAGACTCTTTTTTCGTTTTTGGCCTTTTCTTTCATAAAATCAAACCCGATTTTTTTTCCCAATGTCCTTTTTAAGTTTTAAGAACAAGCAAACATCTAAAATAACGGTGAAATTTTATCTTTAATATCTGGGTAAAGATTTAAGAAACTTAACGACTTGCGTAAGAATGTTTATGATTAAAAAGGATGGTGAATTAAATTTAAATTATTATACGAAGATATTCGAGCAAACATCTTTATACTCTGTCAATCTAATTACTGGAATTTTATAATGATAGTTTAATAGTATAAATAATTGCGAAGGGGATTATTACTGTGGGGAAAGGAACACAAGACATGCGCACGAACGAGTCCAGAACGAACATGTGTGATTAGTGTATTACCCAGCCAATGAGAAGTGCCAGGCTAGCGAAAGGAACCGGTGTTTTGACTTTTGAGTGACAAGTGGCGAAATAAAGATGGGTGTGCATTGAAGAGGGAAGTGAGGGTGGCTGTAGAGGATCTAATTCTCATTTTAAATAATATAGGTTTTAATGATGAATGATAATTGATAAATGGAAAATTTAGAAATTGAACAGGGAAAATAGTTGGGGACAGCTGTAGTTTCGCAGTGTTGAGTGTCAAAAAGCGCCAGTGTTGTGTGTGCGTAGTGCGTTTGCGTATGTCTCGGGTGAGTTGTCTGATTGGCCAATCGTATTCGCTTCTTGCGGTGCTTACTACAGGTGATCCAATTCATCTCTGGGTAAGCAGAAAGTTACAATTTCATTTTTTTTTTTGTGACAATTTCATTGAGGATAGTGCTAGAGAACCAATGACCTAAGCGTATAATGTGTATAATGAGCTAAATCTTTGGTCTATGAATAAAATGAACATCACCCATACTATTCATAATAACTATCCAGATACCAAAGATAATAAACATCTCATGTCATAAAATCACACATCCCAAAAATTGAAGTTGAGTTTGGAGTTCACCAGGTATCGAATCCTTGATTTTTCGGATCTAAAACTTTGATACCATGTCATGAACCCACTCATCCCAAAAGCGTAACCTGACAGAACAATGTAACACTAATTATCATATCTCTAATACTTCTTAAACCTCCATTGTACACCTTGTACGCTTAGACCATTGGCTTCCTATAATTTTCCTAATGCTTTTATTAAAACTACATTTGTTCAACCTTTTCTACCATTTTCACCCTCTTAACAAGTTTAAATCTCTTTTTTTACTCTTTTTTTTCTCTTTTTTATACTATTAATTAATTATCCAAAAAAGAGAATAAAAATAAGAGAATGAGATTTAGATTTATTGAGAGGGTGAAGATAAAAAAAGAAATTAAATAAATGTAATTTTAATAAAAATGTTATTAATAGTACATCAATTTTATTAACTGTTAATGAATAATATAACAGTAAAATAATATCAATATCATATAAAAAAATTTTAAATTTTCAGACATAAAATATAATTTAATAACTAAATAAATTAAATTAAATTAAATTAAATTAAATTAAATTAAATTAAATTAAAAATTTGAAAATATAAACTAAAAATTTTTAAATAACACCTAAACTCTTAACGAACATTTAAAGTATATATTAATATTAAATTAAAATTTAAAGTACGTATTAATATTAAATAAAAATAAAAGGAAAAGTATATGGAGTTAATGGTCTAAGTGTACAAGGTGTACAATGGAGGTTTAGGAAGTATTAGAGATATGACCATTAGTGTTACATTGTCCTATCAGGTTACGTTTTTTGGATGAGTGTGTTCATGACATGGTATCAGAGTTCTAGATCTGAAAGATCAAGGGTTCGATCCCTGGTGAACTCCAAAATTAACTTAAGTTTTTGGGATGAATGATTTTATGACATGAGGTGTTTATTATCTTTGGTATCCGGATGATTATTCTGAATAGTATGGGTGATGTTCATTTTATTCATGGACCAAAGATTTAGCCCATTATACACATTGTATGCTTAGGTCATTGGCTCCCTAATAGTACATCAATTTCGTTAAGTATTAGTGAAGAATTTGATAGTGGGAGAATATTAGTGCTATTTTAAACGTTTTGAAATTAAAAAAATAGAACGATTAAAACGTTAGAAGTAAAAATTGAATTTACTCCAAACATTTGAAATCAAAACAATACTTTACCTTTATTAAAATTAAAGCAAATTATAGAATCATAAGACAAGTAAAAAAATACACTACAACAAACTCAACAAAGAACATACTATAATAACTAAGGTTCTGAAAAATCGAATCAAATCGATTGGTTAGACCAATAAACCCAGAAACTATTTAACTATGAAGTTTGATTGATAAGCCAAAATAATGTGTTTAAGAACAATTCATAAATTGTTAAATGGACCAAGAACTGAACGGTTATACTAAACCAAAAATCCGCCTCTTTTTAGAATTTTCCTTTTTTACGATTTTTGTGTGGGTATCTCTAATGGGATATTCAAGCCAGTGAATATATATTTATAAAATAAAGAGTAGAATTCTACTCTAATTTCTAGCCATTGTTCAAAATGACAATTCATTATTCATCGATTGAAAAATAACAATACAGTCTCTAACTACTAATTTTGGCAAATTTTTTAGACTCTCAGTTAAATTTTTCGTCCAAAACTATTGGATCTTATCTATATGTAATGTTAACTAATTATGTGTCAAGAACCATTCTAAGGAACTAAATACCTCCTATTATGTCAACAATATGCTACAGTAATGTAGGACAAGTAAATCTTTTAAAAAAAATTTAATGAGACAATTAAACTTCTAACCAATTATAAATATAGACACATAAACTCACAATCAACTACTCCAATAAAAAATTTATAATGAACCATAAAGTAGAATAAGTAACCCTAAATTTTAACAAGTCAATACACCTATTACTACACTGGTTGCTGGCATTTGTTGATGACAGCCTTAATTCCTTGCTTCTTATTCTTAGGTTGCAGGAATTTTAATTGATGAAATGTGTAAGAATGGATTAGTCTCGAATGATGTTAATTTTACCATTTTGTTTTATGGGTAATGCAAATATGAGAACATTGATTTAACCTTGAAGAATTTTTAGGAAATAATTAATTAGGATATTAGGTCGAACTTGATCACGTACAAAACACTAATTAATGACCTTTGTAGGATCTGCGATTTGAAGGAAGTTAGAAAGTTTGTGGACGAGATGAGCAAGAGAGGTTTAAAGCTTAACAAGATCATACTCATAATACTAATAGATAGATATTGCAAGGATGAGGATATGAATTTGTATTGGAGATCAAGGAGAGAATGATTGAAGGAGGATTGAACTTGATGAGGTAGCTTTTACTACATTCGTATTAACGCTTTGTAGAAAAGAAGAAAGAGAATGAAAAGTAAGGAACTAAGACTGCTACCAATCAAGGCTAGTAGCAGGTATAATATCTTATTAAAATTTATGATTATTTGTCCTACTTTATGGTTTATTATGAGTTTATGTATCTATATTTATAATTGGTTAGAGATTTAAGTGTCATTAAAAAATTTCTCATGAGTTTACTTGTCCTACTTTATGGCAGTATATTATTGACATGATAGAAAGCGTTTTGTCTCTTAGAATAGTTTCTTGATACATAATCAGTTAACATTATATGTAAGTAAGATCCGTTAACTCTAAACAGAGAGTTTAATAGAGGGTGCCAAAAAATTTTACTGAATTAGTAGTTAGAGGCCACATTATCATTTTTTATTCAATGAGGGACGAGTTGTTATTTTGAATAATAGTTGAAGGTCGGAGTGAAGTTTTACTCTATAATAAATTATTTTTGTTTTTAATATTATAAAATGATACATTTTTTCGGTGATTTAAATAAGCTAAACAAAAAATAATAAAAAAACAAAGGCCAAAAACTTTTTAAACAAATGAACACTTAATATTATAAAATGATACATTATTCATGTACGTTGAGTATAATGTCCTCTAGCATCCCCTGGATCTACCTATTCCTTATGCCTTTCATACATCTTTCACCCCATGTTATGAGTATCATAAAGTTTCTCATAAATTAGTTTGAGTTGGTCAAGTAATTAATTTATTCATTCATTTAAATAAATATAAAAAATTTAAATTCTATTTTGTGCATATAACAACCTATTAACCAATAATATACTTTTAAAAATATTATGAATAACTAAAAAAAACAAAACCTCGAATACATTTTCATATCCACATAAATGGCTTAACACATTTTGTTCCTGATGAATCCACTTATTTTCTTCTCTCATTGTTATTTTCTTCCATTAGTATCTATCTTTCTATGCTTAACTTTCTTTTCTCCTTTAAAGGATTAAAAATTAAATGTATAAAATATACTTTTTTTTAATAAAAAAATTTATGAATTAAGATATAATTAAAATAATAATTTTTTTATTTGATTAATTGTTATTCTATAAGATAAAAGATATAATATCATAAATATTATCCATATGTAAATCTTAAAATTTGGTTTTTATTTTTTCATTTAGATTTAAATCTTATATGTTATACATATACAAAATTATAAAATTTTAGTTGATTTTATCTTTTTAATGTATGTATAAACTATCATTAAACTAATTTAATTTCTATATCGATAAACTAATAACTAAAATGATTTGATAGGCAATCTGATTCAGAACTTGATAATATTTGATGTAGTGAATGCTTCAAGAAAATGGTTGGTAATTTCTTTTGTTGAAAAGGAAAAAAAACTTGCCACTGACTTAAAATTGTATTTTGATTGAATATTTTTATTAGAGAAAAAATTCTAAACTGACTCCTCATAATTATTTCAAAAGATAACGATTTTTTTTAAAAAAATATTTTTTGATTTTTGATCTTTATTTTTATGAGACTGTTTAGTTTCTCTATCAATATTTTTTCTCTGTATTAACAGAATAAGTCTAAATGACATATTAAACTATTGATTTATTTATTAAAAACTAACTAAAATTGCCAAATTATTTTTTATTAGGAGTCTCATTGTCTTTTAAAGGTAATTGTCAATGTCATTTAATTTTTTATTATTTTTTTTAAATACATTAGCTAAATTTACTTTGTAAAACTAAGAAATATGTGTAATTTTTAAATTATTTTTATTTATAAAAATTAAATAAAGGATATATTAGTAATTAACATATTACATAAGTATGTTCTAAAGAGAGATCATTAATAGAAAAACTAATCAGTCTCACAAAATTAAATATCAATAGACGAAAAGAATTTTTTTATCGAAGACATCATCGTCCTTCAAAAAAATTAACAGGGCCGGGATGTATATTCACTCTCAAACAGATTTGGGCCTAATAGAACTCATGTTCACTATAAGATCCACCATTAAGCCTGCATGAAAAAGAAAATAAAACACTACCAAACTCAACTACAAAAAAAAAACGAAAAAAAAACACAACTACAAAAATAGAGAAAGGAAAGTGAAACACGATAAAAGAACACGGTGGGTAACGGATAGGGTGCTCTTCCACGGTTCCACCTTCGCCTTTTCGAAACCCTAGCTAGCTCGGTAACCATCACCGTAAATTGTAAATTGTGCAATAATAGTGCGTGTTGATTTTTTTTTTTCACATAATCAGAACTGAATTTGGAGAATGGAAGAAGAAGAGCACGAGGTGTACGGAGGAGAGATCCCTGACGTTGCAGAGATGGAAGGTGACGTTGACATGTCCGCTCCCGACGACGACCCCGAGGTCAAGGAGCTCGACGAAATGAAGCGCCGCCTTAAGGAGATGGAGGAGGAAGCTACGGCTCTTCGCGAGATGCAAGCTAAGGTCGAAAAGGAGATTGGCTCTGTTCAAGGTGATCCTTCAACTCCGTTTACTTTTTGATGCGGTGATTTCAATTTTGTTTCCTTTGTTGATATATTGATCGGTATTCAGAGTTAGTTAACATTAATTATAAGATTCTTCTGTATTATGTTTTACAATGGTTTAACCTCGCTCTTTGTGCTTTCTGAACCTTCTTTGAGCTTTGGCTTTTTATTTTACTTGAGCGTTCTTCAAAGATGCAGTTATCAGAATGTGAAACGTTCTAGCTTGATCCACCTACCTGTCCAGATCTAGTGCATTCGTGTTATATATGGCTAAACTTTATATTTGCTATTGGGTTGAGTTTTTTTTTTTCATTTTTTATTTATGATTATCGCGAGAACTTGTTATCACTTGCAGAATCTATCGAATTATCAACTATTGGAATAAAGTACTAGTTTTTTGCTTGCTTTAGGTTACTTTAATTCTTGTTGCTTCAACCTCTGGTTTGAATTTTTGTGTAGATCCTGCTACTGCTGCTGCTTCTCAGGCAAACAAGGAGGAGGCAGATTCTCGATCTGTATTTGTAGGCAATGTACGTCTCGTTGTCAATAGTTATATGTGAACATACAAACACATGGTTGCACCACACATTCTTTTTACATTAACAGGACTTTTTACTTTAAAATTGGGAGATTTATGTTGTTTTTGCAATGGCAGGCTTTGCCATTTAATATTATCAGGATATGACAAAAGGATTATTGCATCGAACTAAAAATTGGTAAAACGAAGTTGTAGGGCCGCGTATAAAAGAGAGAATACTAGGATTCTTTGCTATAGATAAACATTGCGGCAATTAGAGACATGGTTTTATATTAAAAGTTTGACTTTTGTTGTCCTTATTTCTGAGTGTTATTGCCACTATCAAACTTGTCCTGTCTGTTTAAGGTGGATAAATGATTTATGTTGTAAATATTTGGCTCAGAGTGTGTTATAAGTCATGCAGATTTGTCCATGATACAACGCAAGCCTGATAATTGGGGGTTGTGATCTGGTTGCATTGATAAGTTTATGATTAAGTTGTGTTGCTATGTTGAAGGCTTGAAGCATACAGTAATTCTGGTTTGGTGTGAATAAACTTTGGTTGAATGAATCTCAAGCTGCACTTTATATGCTCTTGTTTTGTATTTTACTCGCTATTATACAGTTTCTGAAAATGTGCATGTTCATTCTCTTTGGAGTGAGAATTGATGATATTCAGAGACAGGGTTTGACGTTATTGTCTCACTATGGTCGCAGGGTCAATCTTATTACTCAGGTTCTATAATTAAAGCTGGGATGCTTACATTGTGTTTTCTACATGGGCCAGTGTAATTGGCGTTTTTAGACTTGTACTAGTGTGTGAAAAGAATGCGTATCTATGCTTTTTGAAACTTAATATCAAAGAAAAAAATAAAAAAAAGGAAAAAAGATACTATGGAGAAAATTTTTTGAAAAGAAAAAAAAGAGATGAAAAAATTGATTGAAGAAAAATACAACCAAGTTGAGAAAAAAAAAAAGAAATGAGAATTGACAAAAAAAAAGGAAAACAGAAAATATGTCATGGAAATTGTGAATGGGGTTTCATGGAATGATGGGGATGGCTGTAAGTTGTTTGGCTGTAAGTTGTCCAGCTGATGGTAGATTGGGTTAAAGATGCTTCAACTTCACTACTGGAGGAGGCAGCTTGTTGTTCTTTGGGAAGGAGATTCTGTAAGTGTTGGGAATGCAATCTTAGTCATTTGAGCCCTGTTGTTGACTGCTATGAGGTCTGTAGTGCCTCTTTTGTGTTGTTTAGCTGACTTGCCAAGGGGTATGCAGTTGGCCAGTTGCTTCTTTTCTGTGGCACTCATTTCTTTTAACCTCATTTCAAGTATTCTTTCCAAACATTAAGTTCTGTTTATATTTTTTGTCCCCTCAGTGATGCATTACTTAAATGAAATCCTCTTGAGATAGATATCTCAACTTTGCTCATTCTGGGATGCCTTTGAAGCAGAAAAGTTTGGTGCTGTTGTAAATTGCTACGAGGAATAAAAGGAAATATTGTATGCATGAGACAGTTTACCTAAACTTTGAGAAGAGCCTGTAAAATGACTAGAAACATTACGATGCTAATAAGAATACTTGGCAGGATGGATGACTTGGTTTCATTATATCTTTTCATTATCACATATTGATCAGAGTTGTTGGTATAAAGTTTCAGAATTAGTGGTTACTTATGTTTGAGTTGGGAAGCTTCCTGATGATTTTGGGGTTAAAAGTATTAACTTAAAGTAACTTTTTATTTCTAAGGGGTGTGCTAGCATTTCTTTTTCTTTGAAAAGTTAAAATTACAATCTCATCCAGTTCCCTTTTTAGGGTAGAACATAGTGTTTTGATGCATTTAGAGGTCTGTCTATGGTTCTGTTTCTTTTTCAGATGAAAGTAATAGTTAAGATATAATTGTTGGTAAAAGTAGAAATTTTGCCTGCAATTTATGCAAAGGGTTTGGAGTGATTTAACTCAAGTTCCTATTGAATGCATAATAAACGAACAAGTCATTTTAGTTTTTTAGGTGATAAAATAATACTGACCAGACTGGAGTCTTAAATGTGGATGTGGTCTGTAATGGGATATTAGGTAGTCTGGGTTCTTTTTAACATAGTCAAACATTTTGTGAGTTTTGTCTAGACTAGTTCATTAAGGACATAGAATTCCCCTGAATTTATTGTTTTATAGGTTGATTATGCATGCACGCCAGAGGAAGTTCAGCAACACTTTCAATCATGTGGTACAGTGAACAGGGTCACCATCCTGACTGACAAGTTCGGCCACCCTAAAGGTTTTGCTTATGTGGAGTTCGTGGAAGTTGAAGCTGTTCAAGAGGCTCTTGTCTTGAATGAATCGGAGTTACATGGGCGTCAATTGAAGGTATGTTGTTTCAACTACTAATTTTTGTCAGCCTAATTGAAAACTTTGGGTTTATCCCACATAAGGCTTGTTGTTGTTCTTGTAATGAAAAACATTGGGTTTGAGCTTTATTGTTAGCTTTATCCCTGACCATAGATCGTTATAAAGATTTGGATATGTTTATAGGTCTTGCCTAAGAGGACCAATGTTCCCGGAATGAAACAGTATCGTCCTAGGCGCTATAATCCCTACATGGCATATGGCTTTAGGAGACCATATCCTCCTCCTTACTTTTATTCTCCTTATGGATACGGGTATGCTGCTGCTCTCAGTTAAATCATGTTTGTTAACAAAAAAAAAAAATGTTTTTTAATTTATGACTAGATTATTTGATGTTGTGGCTCCGCTTTTCTCATTTTGCATTAAACATACTGCAGGAAGGTTCCTAGGTTTAGAAGGTCAACTCGTTACATGCCATACTACTAGAAGCTCATATGGGATGGTGATAATACGAAGCGGATGCATCCTGGAGCATTTTATTGTTATTTTTTTAATCCGGGGCTCATTATGTATTATGTGATTGAGAGAATATTTAATCTCTATTTGTCTTGAGCCGTTATTTGTGGTATACGATTCATGCTTAGACTCTAAAAGATGGTTTATATTGTCATTGAATATTACTGTGTACTTCATAAGGTCAATTTGTTATAGATTATAATGACCGTGCATCAATGCAGTAAACCTAGTTCCTCTCCATTTCTGACTAGGGTCTCCAATGCCTAATTTCAAAAAAGAGAAAAAATTTGACCATACTGATTTTGACACAATAAATTACTCGATTTAAATCAGGCTAATTTGAAATTATATAGGAATAGTATTGAGTATTGACATTAAGAAAAAAGATATTGTACTAATTGTAGTGTTTAATATAATAAAGATGTTTACAGTTAAATAATAAAGTTTACTGCTCAGAAGGACTTGTAAAATTTACTTAAAGGTTATCACAAAAATATTAGGTTACAGTACAACATATTAATTTATGACTTCTTTTTTTTGTATTTGGTGGGAGAGAGGGGAGTTCTAAGATTAGACTGGAATTAAGTTGACTCAAAATGACTGACTCATGTTATTTATGCAGCATAATTAGCATTTGCTCATAGCCTCATGGGAATCGAATTTTCTTATCAGTGGATGTTGAGAACCACTTCCATGCGCAGCAGTCAGCACTTGTGGTTGTGAAGGTGAGGTTGAAGTTACAATTTTACTCGCTACTTTTGGAAAGATGCTTCTCCTGAAGGATTCATTTGATCAGCTTTGTTAATCGCTATTAGTAGTAGTATCTAATTTAACACCCAGATCAACATCTCGATAATCATTCGGAGGCACAGGTGCATAGAAATCAAAGCCCCCTCAACCTGCATTTGCTACGCTGTCAGCTCATGTATGAGAAATTGGACGTGAACTATTCAACACCCTCAAAATCATCGTCCAGCACCAAGAGTGCTACAAATGCTTGAAATGAAAACACACCATTAACTCAACACTAAAAAGTAGAAAGTAGAAACACTTCACACCTGGATTGTAACAGAAACAATGTTACTCACTTTCACTCCTCACCTACTCTTGGCGCGTTCACCTTCCACCCATCACTCACTCTACTTCGCCGGAAGCTGCAACCTCTCCCGCTCCATCATTTCCTTGCGCTCCCGCCACCACTTCCCAATACTGCACCTCAACCCATCGCTGCCTTTCAAACCCAGCCACTTCACCTTCCTCGCCACCCGAGCAGATGCATTTAACCTCGCAGCCTACGATTCTGACGGAGCTCTCCCCAAACATGCTGCTGGCGCTGGCGGTTTTGATTTCGACTACTTCCTTTCTCTCATCGAATTCTCGTGCCTGCTTTCTTCTGCGTTCGCGTCGGTCTGTGTCGCTGTGGTCGCGGGTTTGAAGAAGGAGCTTTTGGCCGCGATTGGGAGTAAGGCTGCTGTCTGGGGAACCTTGGCGCTGGTTTTTGGGGTTTTGAGTGGCGCGTGGATCCGGAGACGGCAATGGAGGAGGGTTTGTAGGGAGACGGTGAAGGATGGGTTGGAGGTGAACCTGCTGCAGAGGATTGAGAAATTGGAGGAGGATTTGAGGAGCACCTCCGCCATTTCTAGGGTTTTGTCGAGGGAATTGGAGAAGTTGGCAATAAGGTTTCGCGTCACTAGGAAGACCTTGAAGGAGCCCGTAACTGAGGTAATTGATTAATATCTATGGCTGCAAGACTGTGTTGTTGTGTAGTGTAGCTAAGCATTTGATTCTGGCTTCTAAAGGCAATGCAATGTGTTGATGTGTGGAAGTTGATCATTGAGCGGAAGTTTTGGTGTTAGGTTTATGTTGTTGCTAAGTTGCTAACTTATTTACGAAGGAAAAAGGAAATTAGAGTAGTTCAAGTAGCCACTGGATAGAATCTAATAACTGCCAAGTCTTCTAATGCATTTTTTACTCATTTACAACTAACCATAAACAATCAAGATAGTTGCAATTCTGCTTTTGGAGGTACAAGGTAATATGGTGTGAGGTCGTTGGGTTATAAATTAACATGCCAGAGCCTGGATTATGATTTCTTGCCAAACATCGATAATATGGATTCATAACAAAATGACTACAAAAGCCTTGATTAGTAGCCCAGAGCCTGGTTTCATTAGAAAATAAGAAATGAATCCAATTGTGGTTCCATGGATCATTCTGTGATTTAATTCCTCAGGCCTAGTCAAAGTCCAACGTAAACTGTTATTATCATTTCATCATGTTCTTCTTTTGACATGGGTTCAGGTGTTTTACCTTGATTCTGTATCATCAACATCCCTTGTTATTGCTCGTGTGTCAATTCTTCATTTCCACTTTCTTTCTCCAACACGCTCATCAACAAATCCATTATCCTTTTTTCTTGAATATGGTTCCTATTCAAAATTGAAAACTAATTATTCTGATTTCTGAATAACATTTCGATTTGACCGCTTACCATTGACAAGGAATTCGACTCACATTAAATGACATAATATAGATATGGTCTATGATAGGATGCAATGGTCATATTTAGGGGAAAAAGCTTTGTCGTAGTTTAGTTTGACACTTACTCATTGCAGTTAGCCGGGTCGGTCCTCGTTGTTTTGTTTGCTTATAGCTATATGCAGACAATACTGAAAGTTCATTAATGCAATATAGATAAGCGTGAGTGCCTCATCGAAGTAGTTGTGTGGCTGTGCCTCAACCTACTAAAGGTGCTGGACACTTTTTCTGTCTCCCCTCGGTGCTGTTGAGGAAGATATCTAGTGGTTGTCACACAGCAGGAGGAACCAGGAGCACCACAACCCAAGCAGGTACAAGACCAAACAGCACTTACAAGATTTACATAGTGTAGATAGCAGCCAAATAGGAGCATCTCATTACACAGGTGACAACACAGGCAAGCAAACCTTGTAGAAACACGGCCATTAAGGCCAACCTGAGCAAAAGAACAGGAGGAAATCCCATGCAAGAATGAGTAGTAGGGCCAAATCCAAGAAAAATGTGCTGAAGACATGCACATGCTAGTCTGTTTAACTTTCACAACACGCGTCAACACTGGAATTTGTTTAGCTTTAGTACTAATGAAAGTTCGTTGTAAACTTTTTTATATTAATTTATTGGTATTTAGTTTTATTCATGTTTTAGTTGAGATACCCTTGTCTAGACTGGGCATCATTTACTTCTACTGAAAGTTTTCATATCCTTACTTGATCTATATGATATTGGATAAATAGAAATGCCCAAAGCCGGACAGATGTTAATCATACTTAATTGCGAGTGAAACTATATCTGCAAATGCTTTGTTATAGCAAATAGAGTATATTAACTGGTTTGCATTAATAAACATTTTGAATGGTTGGCTGTGGTTCAACACACTGTACTGATTTAAAAATTTTGAAAACTTAATGCTTACTGAGATGATATGTAATTAATTATATTTCATTTCTCGAAGACTGCAGTGCTGGCGCAGAAGAATTCTGAGGCTGCTAGAGCATTAGCGGTGCAATCAGACATTTTGGAGAAGGAGATGGTTGAAATTCAACAAGTTTTGCTAGCAATGCAGGTAATCATACCTCCTACGTTATTTAAACTCTGCAGAAAAAGCGGACACTATTTGGAATTTGACTGATGCATATTTATTAATAAGTAATCATACCTTAATTAAACACGTGCTAGCAATGCATATGTAACTGTCCCCTTATCTGGTAACTGTATTCTACTTCTGTAGCTTTCATGTGCTTTACTGATTTCATTTTGATTCATTACCAGCATTATACGCATTAAAAAGCTGCTAAATATTCCGCTGCAAAGTGAAAGATCTTTTTATAATGATGTAACATATTCTTCTCCTGGTAATGCTGAAAGTCTTGGTTGATTAAAATTTTCTTGACCTCTTCACATTCCCAAGTATCCACATAAATTTTTACCGGAATTTGACTTTTCTTGATTGTATCTATGTTTTTGTAGGAGCAACAGCGAAGACAACTTGATCTGATTCTTGCAATTGGTAAGACTGGTAAATTGCAGGAAAGCAAGCTGGAAACACGTGAAGAAAATGATACCCTAGAAACATCTAATTCAGTTGATGATGAGGTGAAACAGGAGGTCCACCCTATATGAAGCTTGGGTTAAACTGAGGAAAATCCTGATATTTTGGAGTTGCAAATCTTGGTGTAATATTCTTTGTAACACTATGCCACTGAATATAGTCAATGAAGACAAAAGTCACAAATATCCAACATTATATCAGCATATAGACAATGGTTACCCTTATTTGGGGAGCGCCTCAAATTAGCTGTGTATACATGTCAGAACAATTCACACAAGACAAACTAAGATGACAGAATATGCTGAACTCTGGTTCAATGTTAAAAGTTCAGGAACGTATCACTTGCCCTCTATGCTTGTGCATGTACTTTTGATTAAAGTTTGAAAGGTAAACATCATCAATTTCTTTCTACGTTCTCGTGTTGATGGTTACAAGTTACAAAGGAAATCGGCTTTCTTCTGTATATTAGATAATATTTTTTCTTTTCTTTTCTTTATGGGTCATCAATTACGGATCGTATTCTAATAACCTTCATTATATGCATTGGTGAATATTGAAAAAGCTTATTGGTAAGAGAGATGTAGTCTTGCTAGGTGGAGTGGACGGCTAAAATCCATTAAAGATTGTTATCCGAAAAATTGGGAAAAAGTATTCGTGTCTTGATAATATTAAAACGAAAATCTGATTTATTTTAGAGGTATTTTTCATTTTAGTTTCTTATAAAATAGATTTTGAATCAACGTTCTTTTGTTAGGGACAATATCTAGGGTTATTACCTTGAAAAATATTTTTCAATGAAGAGTGTAACATAATACAGCTGTTACTTTGTATTATGTTACAAAGAGTGAATTATATTGTTTTTTCTTAATAGAAAAAAAAATAAAAGATATCATTTGTAAAGAAAAAGATTTTTAAAGTGAAAAAAATAATAAAATAACAAAATAAAGAGTTAAATTACTATTAAATTTTGTAATTTTTATCATATGTGAATCAGTTATTTTAATTTAAGGAGAATTAGATTATTATTCTTTTTATTTTATTAATTGTTCTACTTTAAAAGAGTTTGGTCTCATGTGTAATGCACTTCATCCTTAAATCGTTTTTTACTAATTAAAGAATGTTGTACTCTTTGTTAATTAATTAATTTTTTATTTATTATATTTTATATTAATAATTCAGATTGAGAATTTATAATTTAAAATTTGAAATTTAACATTTAAAGTTAAAGATATTTTATTTTTTAAATTACTTTTTTATACTTTTAATAGTAAATCAATTTTAAAAGATGTTGCACTCTTCATTAGCGTTCTCCGGTGTAAAATGCACACTTCTTAAAAGATCTAGTTACAATATTCACCTTTTATTTGACTTTATTCTTCATCAACAACAAAAATCCCTCAATATTTATGAGAAATAAAGTTTAGAGTTTAGGGTCAATATTGGTTGAAAAAAATTTATTTGCAATAAATATTATATGTAATATCATTGTGTCAAAGTTCTCTTTTTAAAAAAATAAATAAATAAAAAAAGAGAGGAGAAAAAGTAAAATAATTGTCTTTATATTATGAAAAAATTACACAAAAAATATATAGATAAAAATAGTATAAATAATATTTCTATTTTTTTCTTTGATATGCAGACTCCAGTGAAATATGCTTTATATTATCATGGAAATTGTTTATTTTAAACGTTAAATCTTGTCTTGGCAACACCAAGTCACCAACACACGCCAAATTTAGAACTGTTTAGCACTTTCTCCCAAAGAACAAACCAGCATTTGGTAGTGGTACATCTCTCGAGTTGTGGCCTGTTTGCAGAGAGCAGTTAAAAAGAGAATATTTTGGATTTCAGCTCTATTTCATTTCATGGGGACATGGGAAATGGTAATAGCTCCAATCCACTATCCATCAATGTCAATGCTTTCTACACGCCTTGATTGAAGTTTGAATGGAGGCTCTCAAATCTCAACTCAGTCAATAATAGGTTAGATGTTTATATTCAGTACATCACATTTTTGGCTACCCAGTACTTACATATTGCAGTTATTTCTTTTTCCTGTTTGTGGTCACAATCACCTACTATTATCAACACCAATAAAT
This sequence comes from Arachis duranensis, assembly GCF_000817695.3. Taxonomy (NCBI): domain Eukaryota; kingdom Viridiplantae; phylum Streptophyta; class Magnoliopsida; order Fabales; family Fabaceae; genus Arachis; species Arachis duranensis. Next base: position 129,353,097 of record NC_029774.3, read on the forward strand.
CCGGAATTGCATGTGAATGTGAACCCCAGTAGTACTTTTGTTCTTGTTAGTGATTAGTGATAAAAGAAAGATTTTGTGTTCCTTGGACCATCAAGATTCTTACTATACTTTGGATCTTTGAAGAATTCTTCTAAAATGAAATATATTTAATTTGTATGTACTGTTGGTATAGAAACCATTTAATACAAACACATAATATTGTTTATATAAATATTATAAAAAGTCAAATATTTGATTAAGTGACATCATTACTCAAAATCTTAAACTATTAATGATTTGGAAGGTACAAGAGAGGCAGCGTGACTATCCTTGTCCTTAGAGCGATGCTAAATAATTGAATCCCCCATTGGAAAAATAAGAAGATGATGGAGTAAAGAAAGATATTATCTTACTTGTTTTGACGATGATGATGATGATGATAAACACCTCAATAAGTGAGAGCAAAAGGGCCAAGGTAAAGGTTGCAATAGCTGTAGAGAATAGAAATATTTACACATTTGCAGATACAACTTTTTGCTGCCATGAATGGGAAAAAAAGGTAAGCAAGTGTGGTCACTCACACTGTCACAATCGGTTTCTCGCTTCTCACTTCTCACTTCTCACCCTTCAGTGCTATGTCAATAATCCAATGGCAGCTTTGACTCGATTTCAAGGCTGGTGCCATTGCAGTTCGCAGGCATTAGGTGCAAGGAATCCCGAAACCTCGAAAAGGAAACTGAAACAAGAATAGTTACCACTGCTCCCTTTAATCCTATTTTCTGTGAAATACTTTCTTTATGTGTGCTATTTCAATTTTAGAAAGAGACCTCTTAGAAGGTAGAATCACAGCTTTCAACTACCACCTCCTCTCACTCTCTTTTTTTTATCATTCCATTATTCTAAGTTGGAGAGTATCCGCTGAAATAGAGATTATATTTGACACGAGTTACATTGTATTCTATCTTATAGTATAATGATAAAAATAAAGAAATAAATATGCAGTAACTTTATTTTGTAGCTTTAATCGTCATTTTGAAAAAGTTATGACAAACCAACTGATTTACATGATGATACAAATACTAATGATCTAATATGGGACCACTTCTGTAGTTCAATTTATGATAGGAGAGTAATAAATACATGTCAGCATGTACTTGGTCATTCAATTTCTTTGTCTTATATGCAAACTTGAGAGCTGCGTGGTATTAAGTTTTTCAATGTTTTAGCCAACAAAATGATTCATTTTCCAAAATCCAAATTCAAGATTTCATGTTATTCAGTTCACAGTCACGAGTCACACAACACATTTTGCAATTTGCATGAGCAGTGGTATCCATATAAGTAGGTATACGATCCATCAAAGGGAAACTACTGAATTGTTGTTAATGATTAAGTCAACTACAGTCAAACCTATGAAATCTCCAATCTGAAATAACTGAGACAAAAATTAGTAGCTACCACAATAAATGCCAATTTTAACTACCTCCTCCTTGGATCTTTTTAGTCTTTAAATTCTAAACCAATTCACACACACACAGAGAGGCCAGTGGCTAATTTTTTTTGTTATGGAAGTAGAAGTGGTGATATACTTTAACATTGTAATTTTTGGTGTTTTTCAAAACTGTGGAAGTACAGAAATCGGAGGGTCCGATTTCTGTACCTTAAAATTTTTTTTTACCACAAATCGGACGGTCCGATTTGTGTACCTCCCACAAATCGGACGGTCCGATTTCTGCACCTCCCACAAATCAGACGGTCCGATTTTTGCACCTCTACAAATCGGACGGTCCGATTTCTGCACCTCCCACAAATCAGACGGTCCGATTTTTGCACCTCTACAAATCGGACGGTCCGATTTCTGCACCTCCCACAAATCGAACGGTCCGATTTCTGCACCTCTACAAATCGAACGGTCCGATCTCTGCACCTCTAATAAATCGGACGGTCCGATTTCTGCTTCTCTGATTAAACGATCCCACATTTTAGTATAACACCCCAACAATCCACATTTTAAAAAAACACCACTACCACTACAATATTAAAAATAAAAAATTCGAGGCCAGTTGTTATGGTTTTGGTAGAGAGAGCTAGTGATAAACGAGGGATCAAACTAGTAATAGAATGCTGGCAAAGAGGGGTCCTTGATACTGATGTGGATTCTCCCAATTTGCTTAACTCTCTTGAATCGTTCTTTTCACTTTTCTGCTACAATCTGCCACCACTCTGCAGTGCAGTGCAGTGCCCACTTCCTCTCTCCTCTCCTCACCCATAGTTACATTGCAGCTCTGCCAAAGCACCCTCCAATTTATGTACCTCTCTTCTCGTCTCTTTCTTCATGCTATACGCCATGACAACAAAAACAACATAAGAAAGTAGAGCATAAATAAATAAAATTATAAGAGCCATCTACCAACTACCACACCCCAAAAAGCAATTAAATCTTAAACCATCTTCTTCTTCTTCTTCTTCTTCTTCTTCTTCTTCTTCTTCTTATCTATCTAATCTCTCTTTGGTTGGGTTGGTTCCCAAGTCACAACACAAGTCCAGGAAGAACCTCAGTGGATCTCATTAGTTAAATTGCATTTAATTTTGCTGCATATTAATTAGTCTTTTCTTTTATTAGATGGGGGGAGTGACCCCAAGAGAGTGACATAGATATGCATTCATGGCTTCACTTAATTCATATCACTATTTCCCACCAACCACCACCTTCACCTTCCTCCTTTTACTTCTGTTGCATCATATTTTAACTCCGGTTTCTTGTTACAATAAGCCACAACCACCACCAGTTTCTCACCGGGTACGTAGCCTCTATTCATTCAAGCTCTCTCTCCATATATGTTGTTTATGTTGTTGTGTAACATGTTTTGATTTGCAGGAACTGTTATTTGAGGAGAAAAACAGGCTGGGTTCAATACCACCAAGCTGCCACAACAAGTGCAATGAGTGTCATCCATGCATGGCGGTTCAGGTTCCAACTTTACCTACCCACAACAACCAAGATCTTACCAAATCCAGAAAAAAGGGCTTGTTTAGTTCATCTCTTGAAGGTAACCGCAACAGTAACAGGTACTCCAATTACAAGCCACTGGGTTGGAAATGCCACTGTGGTAACCACTTCTTCAACCCTTAGAAAATTCATTCCTCAAGATTCATCACCAGTCTCACCCTTGATTTATTACCCGCCTCCTATTCTTCTTTCTCCAGTGCTGCTTAATTAAATTATTGCAAAAAGATTGTATTTTTGCTTTTAGAAAAGAAAGGGGAGGGGTGGTATTGGTTAGGGTGACAGAAATGCGTCACTGGCGTCAGCATTGATTGTGTACATTGAAGTTTGATACAATTTGTACAGAGTTTGTTACAGAACTTTGTTCTGACTTGCTTCTTTATTTATGTTGCGTCTCAATTTTGAAGAAATCTCTTTTGCTTCTTTTTTCATACATGTGGTGTGTTTGTTTCTTTATATTATTATTATTATTATTAAGTGGATTTCTCTTATAGTTATAATCACATGACGTTGCACAAGATTAATTGTTAATGATGGCGTCTAAGAACAGAACAGATCGACAATAAGTGAGGGGGATTGGATTGTGTGTCTTGTACTCTTGTCCATTGCAAAAAGATGTCTTTTCCCTGTTTGCGTTTTTATTTTATACATGTGAATCTGTCAAATCACCACTTTTTGCTTATCTTATTGGAAATACCTTTGCTTAACCTTTCTTGAAAACTCAATTTTTAATCTGCAGCTTCAACATTTATCCTCTTACAATTGAATTTGATCTGGTTTTTACTTAGATTTTATAATTTTTTTTATATAAAAATTCAATTAATACTCTTAAAATATATATTAGTTAAATCCTTTCTACGATATTCAGATTTTAATTTTTATTTTAAATTTGAGTTAGTTGTCTGTTTAATGTTTATTTTTAGTTGCACAAATAACACAATTGTACACAACTGGAAATGAGTGTTCAAACTTCAAAGCATTCCTGAAGTACACACTCATGGTCAAGTATTGGTCAAGTTTTGTTGTGGACAATAATTTTGGTGGTACCTAATCAACCCTAAGCAAGCCAAGTATGCATATTGTTTTTGGTGAAAATTTAGGTGCAGTCGACTTCACGTAAAGTTGATAGTTGAGAGTCGTTAGATGAAAATTTAGTCAAATTATCTAACGGCTTTCAGTTATCAACTTCACGTGAAGTCAACTGCACCTGAGTTTCTATCATTATTTTTTCGTTTATTTATTTAATGAAACAACTTCTATTACACTTATTTTTTTTTATTGTTTTTATAAATAAAAAAGTTAGGAGGGTTGGACACCAATTAACCTATCAATACTAAAATATGTTTTTAGATTTAATTAATACTAGTATTTTTACAATAATATAAATTTTTTAAAATTATGTCGATTTTGTCCTGATATTATAAATTATGGCACGAAAAAGTTTATATAATTAAACTACTTTTACAAAAATATCGTAGGAGACCAAAGTCACCGTCAACTAAGAAGACCAGAATCTATGTAGATAAAAAGATCAAATAATAAGATTTTTAGTTATTATTTTCATGAGAAAGAATTTAATTTTTACTAATAATTAATTTTAACATTCGTTATCTAAAATTTGAAAGAATTTAATGTGTATACTTTTATATTTGATTAGGTGTCAAGTTTGATTCACAAATAGAAATAATTAATTTTTATGCTTGTTATTTAAAAATAATATTTCTCTCTTTATGTATATAAAAATATAATTAGATATTAGCATAAAAAAATTTATATTGATAGTTATATAATGAACTCAAAAATATTTTAAAAAATTTAATAATTGAATATTGATTCTAACTTTTAATCATAATATTAGTATTCTCTCTAAATTATATGTAATAAATATCGAAGGAAGATAAGTAAAAATATAGATTAAAAAAATAAGTAATAAAAATTTAAAACTAAATAAAAAAATATGTATATAATAATACTTTTATTTAAATTATATTATGTTGTTATTTTTTTTTTGAATAGCATGTGATGGACGAATACTCATATGTGGTGGAGGAGCTTGAAGAAAGCAAGGAAGAGTGAGGAGTTTATAAGATGTGAGATCTATTAACTTACTACCTTAAGGTTTTTGAGTTGGATCTGGTGTCTTCTCATCTTATGTTCTCTCACTTGATTTCTCCCCGAAGTCTCTCCATTTCGTCGAAAACTCTCTACGGTGACCCAACAATAGAGAAGGGAAGAGAGATAAATAAGAGGATGTAGAAAGAGAATTTATTGATCTGGAAAAAAATATCTCTTCTCAATTTTAATGAGAGTGTTATTATGTAACACATTTTAGTTGTTAAATTAGTAATATGATATAATTATATTTTAATTTTAATTTTAATTGCAATTAGAAAATATCATATTGTGTATTTTAGTATTCAAATTTATAATTAGTCATTGATAGTGATATATAAAAAAAATAGAATAGATGAAAAAATGAGAGAAATAAAGAAAAAGAGATGAGAAAAAAACTCTTTAATTTAAAAAAAAAATTAATTGTAATGAAAGAATAACATATGATATATTTTAATTATAAAATTAATAATATATAATAAATTTATAAAAATATTTATAAATTGCCTACTCAAAATATCCTCACAACGCAGGAGCAGCTCGTTTATAGAGTTTCAGACTTTGTTAAACTAGTGCCATTAAATGTATGTCGGTGAATGTTATAATACTCTCCTTTATGTTTGGAGTTTTGAAACTCCTCTATATTATTAATATTGTAATGTGTATTGGCACAATTTTCTATTAGATATTCTATTAATAAAGTTTTTATTATATATTGATAACATCATCAAATAATTAATGCCAACAAATTATATTTTTTTAAAAAGTTAATATTGAAAAAATTAATACTAACATAAAATTATACTTTTAAATAAAAATCATAAAATAATCATAAAATATTAATCTCCCATCTCTACTTATTAAGCAATGTTTTTTTTAATTAGTATTTTATTAGTGTTAATTTTTTATTGAAATAAAATAAAAAAAATTATTGTTTCCCATAACAATTTTTTATTTTTATATTTTAAAATTTATTTTGTTTTGAAATTTCATAAACTCATTACAATACGATCTAAATCGTATTGGTATATTTTTATTTTTATTTAATCTAATTTTATTCACATAATTTAAAATTTTAAATTATAAAATTATAAAATTTAAATTTAAATAAATATAATTTAATTAATAACTTAATTTAATTTGATAAAAATAAACGTATTCGTATTATTATACTTATATGATTAATTATATTTATTCGATTTTAAAAAAAAGTAACTATTTAAAATCGTTAATTATAAATTAAAAAAGTAATGTACTCATATTTTAATGTCTTATTTAAGTTCCTAACGTTTTAAAATCGTCTCAATTTTGTCCGGCCGTCAATTCTATTAACAAATCCCTAATGGCAGCACAACATTGAGCCAGTTTTAAAATGGTAGGAACTTAAATAGGACGATTTAAATGTTATGGACAATTTTAGGACTTATCCTAAACGTTGACGACAAAAATAATACTTTACTCTTTATTAAATGATATCAATCCAAATTAGAATTTGATTTTTAAATAAAATAAAAAAAATTCTGCAATGAAGAAAAATATAAATAAAAAAAGGTGAATGATAATTAAAGTGAGATTATGTTTTTTATTTTTGCTCCTATTTTAATATTTTAAATTATAATTCAAAATTTTATTTTCTAACTCATTTAAGTAATATAATCCTAAAAGAACATATTAATATTTAAACTTAATACTAAATAATATATTTGATTCTATTAATTAAATTCAAATTCACATCCCCGTGTTGTTTCTTTTATTTACCAAAGATAAAAAAATTCAAATTCAATTTTTTATTTTTTAATTTAATAAAATAACTTTAACTATTTAAAGAGTATTTTTATCATTTAAAATTATATGAAAAGTGCATTTTAGTCTTTTAAAATCAAATTTAAATTTTAACATTATAAATTTATTAAAGAGTAAAGTACTGTTTTTGTCTCCAACATTTGGGATAAGTCTCAAAGTTATCCCTAATGTTTAAATCGTCTTATTTAAGTCCCTAACATTTTAAAATTGACTTAATATTGTCTTGTTGTTAGGATCTGTTAACAGGATTGACGACGGGACAAAATTGAGACTATTCTAAAATGTTAGGGACATAAATAAAACGAAAATGTTGGGACAAAAATAATAGATAGAAGTAAATTTTAATTTTATCCTTCAATAATATCAATTTTTTATGGTACATAGTTATTTAATTATTTTTTAATCACATCTAAGTAAATTACACTTAATTACATTACTTTCATTCTAAATAAATTTATTTTTTATAATTTTATTTTTAAATATTTTTACTCTTAAGCATTAAAGAATTTCGACACATTAGAGACAAAAGGTACAATTTATACTTTATTTTATATGTATTATTTTTTTCTTTTTTGTAAGTTTATGTACTAGTCATTTTACAAAAATTTCATGATGAGTAAAAATCTTTAAAAGTAAAATTATAAAAAAATAAATTTATTTAGAATAAAAGTAACGTGATTAAATTTAATTTACTTAGATGTGGTTAAAAAAATAATTGAATAACGATATACCATAAAAAATTGATATTATTGAAAGATAAAATTAAAATTTAATTTTATGTATCGTTTTTGTCTCCAATATTTTTGTCTTATTTAAGTTCCTAACGTTTCAAAATCGTCTCAATTTTGTTCGGCCGTCAATTCTGTTAACAAATCCCTAATGACAGGACAACATTAAGCCAGTTTTAAAATGTTAGGGACTTAAATAGGACGATTTAAATGTTAGGGACAATTTTAGGACTTATCCTAAACGTTGATGACAAAAATAATACTTTACTCTTTATTAAATGATATCAATCCAAATTAGAATTTGATTTTTAAATAAAATAAAAAAATTTCTGCAATGAAGAAAAATATAAATAAAAAAGGGTGAATGATAATTAAAGTGAGATTAGGGTTAGATAAAAATTATATAATTTATTGTTAGATTAATTGTTTGAACTTGTAAGTCGGTGTTAATTTTTATAAGGGTATTTTGTCTTTATAAAATTATCTATGAAAATATTTGATAAATTAAAATTTAAAATTTTATCTTTTAATTCATTTAAAAAAATTTAATCCTAAAATAATTTTTATTGTTTAAATTTTTAATTTTTTGATGCATGTAAATAACGTCAATACCAAAA
>NC_029774.3:129361428-129361997 GCF_000817695.3 Arachis duranensis
TTTTATTTTTATTTTTTTAAAATTAAATTAATTTTTTAATTCAAATTAAATAACTTTAATTTTAAAAAACTTTTAGTCTTTTAAAATTAAAAACGTCTTATTTATTTCTTTAATATTAATACCCGTTTGATTTTTAAATCTTTTATAATAATGTTATAATAATCTTTTTTTAAATGTTATAATTGTTTAATATGAATAATATTAATCCAAAATATAATAAGCTTTAAATGGTCCAAATTAAAATAATAATCTTAGTCCAAAGAGATTTTAAATAAAAAGGACAAAAAAAATATAAACGTTGAGTGTTAACTTTTGTTTAACTCTTTAAAAAGAGTTTTGATACTCCAAAGCTTTAAGGAGCATTGAATCAGACGCCATGTATGTCATTGTGTATGTCTTTAAGGGTGAACATTAATCGAATTAAATAGGATCTATATTAAAATGATAAGATTGAATTGAATTTAATATATATGATTTTTAGTCTAAATTTGATCTGATATGCACATTTATAAATAGGAGATCAAATCAAATCTCGAATATATTTTTAAAATATATAAATATTTAAAAAA
>NC_029774.3:129363442-129379196 GCF_000817695.3 Arachis duranensis
AATATGAAAACTTTTTTAATTATTATTAAGTAAATCAAACGATCAGAGTGAAGATAAATATAAAATTAGAAAATCCAATTTTATTAGTTAAGTTTTTTTGGAACACCACCTAAATGAGTAGATTCGATTTTTTTTTAATTAATCAATATAATTTGGGGGGTACAATGTCAAGTGCATCATCATCTTGTCATACACATACATCTTGTCTGTTCTATTATGCTAGAGTTAGGAGAAATTTTAATTGTGAGTTTTTTTTTGTGAGTGTCTTGGTTGAACAATGATAATATCTGCTGTCTTTCAAAGGCGTGATACGCGTACAACTGAAGAAGAAGAGAATGAGGTATTGAGGTTTGAGGATGAGGACATTCAAGAGAATATTAAAAAGTGTAATAAGAGTTTGATTGGAAGGTTATTGGCGGATCGAAAATTTAGTTCTGAAACGTTGGAGGCAGCACTCTATGCAATATAGAGGCAACCAGAGGGCTTTTCGGGTGATAGACCATGAAAAAAATTTATTCCAATTCTTTTTCAGCGAAATGAATATGTTTAGGGTGAAAAAAGGAGGATCGTGGTTGTTCAAGAACTATATTTTGCATCTCAAATATTGGAGAGAAGATAATCTGATTGATGAGAAAGAATTTTCCTGCGTTCCAATATGGATCCAACTATGGGGTTTACCGGAAAAATATAAAAGTAAAGAACTCAGCAGGAGGATTGGAAGATTGCTAGAGCAAATTTTGGATGCGGACCTGTTTGTGATGAGGGGAAAGGAAGATCGTATAGTTAAGGTTCTAGTGCAGCTTGATGTTACCAAACCTTTGCGTAGAATTATGAAGATTTCAGGCAATAATAACTAGATTCTGAAAGTGCAGCTCAAATACGAAAAAATTGACAATTTTTGTCACTATTGTAGAGGAATTAGACATGAAATTAGAGCTTGCAGTGATTATTTAGAAGATTTCGTGGAAGAAAAACTAAAAGAGGAAGGATAGAGGACGTGGATCAGAGCGAATCAATCTGGTCGAAGAGTTGAAGAGGACAAGGAGAATAACAACACAAATCATAATTTCAGCACCGACGCACAAGATCCTAGATAGAAAAAACCAACTCTGGTATGCCTCATTCGAGATTTTGCCAATCTCTCAGTAAATGATAGGAACTCGCAAGTTAGGCCAGAAGAAGAGGAAGTTCAAAGTGTTAATAAAGCACTACTGCTAAGTGATTCCGGAAAAGCAAAATATGAAGCTAGAGGAGTTTTGGAGGAAATATGAAAGAGAAAAGAGGAAGAAATAGATCAGTCCTATCATAATAAATCAGTTGGCACCTTTTTAATTGGGATGTGTGAAGGGACAAAGAGAATTTTGGAGAAAAAGATGTTGAATTTAAAGAAACTGGCTAGAAGAGACTAGAACCACAAATCTTTGACAGGTGCTAAAAGAATTATAACAGAGGTAAAAGAAAATTCAGCAACCAAGAAGCGGTGTTTGAAGGACGGTGAGACAGCTACAATGGAGAAGGGTGCCACCTAAAATTGGGCATCCAAGAAAGTATGAAGATGCTATCGTGAAACTATCATGGTTTGAAAAAATTCCCGACGGTTCACAACATACAAGAGATTAATAAATCTCATTTTCCCGAGGTGTTGTTCTTGTGCGAAAGTAAAAAAAAGCACCTTAAATGTGGAGAGAGTAAGTATTCAAGTCTTAAACCGAAATTTTTTTTTGATTCACTTTGAACTAGAAATTCAGCGAAGTAACTTGAGGTGGGAGATTTTGGCGGTCTATTTGAACACGGATGAAATTATTAGGGAGGAACAATACTCAAAGTTATTACAATTGATTAAGAATGGTGGAAACCAGATTATACTTATGGGAGACTTTAACGCTATTAAAGCTCATCATGAGAAGGAATGGGACAGACCTAAATTAGCATCATCTATAAAAAATTTTAATGACTTTATTAATGTGGGAGGGTTGGTGGATTTGGGTTACGAAAGTGATAAGTTCACATAGTAGAATAGGCAATTTGATGGCAATTTTATCAAAAAAAGGTTGGATAGAGTGCTGGGGTCAATGCAATGGAGGGCAGAATTTTCAAATGGCTATGTTAAGCACCTAGATGACATGGGTTCGGAGTACAAACCACTCCTTATTGATTCCGATAGGGAGGTGAGGAGAACGAAGAGGAGATTCTGATTTCAAGAGAAATGGTGTGAGAATGAAGAGGTGGTGGAATTAATTAAGCATACTTGGACGCTAGACATGAGAGATTCACCTATGTTTAGACTGGTTAGGAAGCTGAAGACAACTAGACATTGTATAGTGAAGTGGTAGCAAAATTCTTCTTCTAACTCCAAAAAAAAATTAGGAAATTAAGAAAAAAACAATAGGGGAGGCAGTTAAGGACAATCAAGCTAATAAAGCAGCTATCAAGGTATGGGAGGCTGAATTAAAAGATACACATGAGTTAGAAGAACAATATTAGAAGGAAAAATCTCGAGTCCAGTGGCTAAAATGGAGAGATCGCAATACAAAATTTTTTCATTTCAAATTTCACACTAGGAGTAGAAGAAATAAGGTGCAAGAATTAGAAGATACAGAAGAGAATGTAGCCACCAATGCTGAAGGCATCGCATCAACAGCCCAACGATACTTGGAAGAGCTCTTTACATCAAGTAATCCAAGAGACCCATCAACTGAAATTGAGGATATCCCAACAAAAATCAATGCTTCTACCAACCATGCATTAACTAGACTGATCACAAAAAAAGTAAAAGCTGCTATTTTTTTTATAAATGCTTTTTCGGCCCCGGGAAAAAATGGATTCACTGTTAAATTCTTTCAATTTTTTTGAGAAACGATTAAAGGAGATGTTTTTCAGGTGGCTAGAAGTTTTTTCTCGGGAGGTAAAATCCTAAAATCTTTTAATCACACTCATATTTGCCTTATTCCGAAATATACGAATGCAAAATCCATGAAACAGATCCGACCTATAAGCTTGAGTAGTGTTTTTTATAAAGTCTTATCAAAGATTCTAGTGCACAACCTTTAATTTGTGATGAATAGACTCATAAGTGACATACAGAGTACTTTTATTAAGGGGTGGTTGATTTTTTGATAACGTGCTAATTGCTCATAAATTTATGTATTTTTTGAAGAATAAGAAATACAATGATTATGAATTAGCTCTAAAATTAGACATGAGTAAGGCGTATGACAGGGTGGTGTAGAGTTTCGTTTAGGAAGATATAAGGAAGTTGGATTTTTGTAGGAGATGGATGGAATGGATTTAGGAACTGGTGATGACGGTTTTATATTCTGTTATTGTGGATGGTCAGCCTCATGATTTTTTTAAGCCATGTAAAGGGTTGCGTCAAAGCGACCCTCTTTCCCCTATCTATTTTTATTTTGCGCAAAGAAATTATCCCATTTGCTCCATAAAGGAGAATAGAGACTGGAGATTACAGGATTGAGACTTAATCAAAGGTGTCTTAAAGTCATCCATATATATTTTCACAGATGACTCAATTTTATTCAGCAAAGCTATAGAAGATGGGTGTCAAAATCTGCTTCATATCTTACAGGTTTATGAAGATATTAGCGGTCAAGCAATGAATCTGGATAATCCTCAGTGTTTTTCAACAAAAATATCCCTGTGGACATTCGTGATCATCTATCTCACATCTTACATGTCTCTCACATAGGCAACCAGCAGTTATTCAGAGATCTAAGAGAGCTACATTTTAGTATATCATGGATAAAGTGACACATAAACTGCAGCACTGGAAGAAGGCTTTGCTATCCTCAAGCGGTTGAGAAGTACTAATAAAGGCGGTTGCAACGGCAGTTTCAATCTATACTCTGAGTTGTTTTAAACTACTAGAGATGCTGGTTGATGAAATTCAAAAGCTCGTGCTCCAATTTTGGTGGGGACAGTGAGGCTTAGAAAGAAGGATGCACTGGATAGGATGAAAAATTTTTTATGGACCTAAATCTCAAGGGGGTCTTAACTTCAAAGATCTTAAAGCCTTTAACCTTGCAATGTTAGCAAAGCAAGAGTGGAGACTGATAACTAAGCCAAAATCTTTGATTTATAAGGTGTACAAGAGTAAATATTTCAAGTTCTCAAGCTTTTTAAAGGTGGAGGCCAGGAACAACCCATCTTAGGGCTGGTGAAGTGTTTTGGAGGATCGAAAAGTGCTAGAAAAAAAATCCTATGATAAATTGGCAGAGACAGTACAATTAGGATTTAGGAAGACCTATGGTTAAAAGACTTTCAAGCAATCACTCCTTACCCTAATAACCCGAAAGGTCAAAGACTAGAATGGGTCTCAAATTTGATGCTACCAGACAGAACATGGAACCAGACACTCATTCGTGAGGCATTAAATTCAGCAATTGCAAATGCTATTCTAAATTCAACAAGTTACAAGGAAGAGGATATAATTACCTGGATGAAAAAAAATTGGGACATATACAGTAGCTTCTGATTATGGTGTGGTCTTTCAATTTTTTCACCCTCCAACAGATTTTCCTTCAAAATCACTGCAAAAAAAAAAAAAAAGAATTATGGACAGTCATTTGGAACTTCAAATGTCAACCGAAGATTAAAAACTTTATATGGAAGGTAATGCATGAGAGTTTACATGTGAAACAGAAATTGGGACAAAGAATTCAAATAGTAGTACCAATTTATCCAAGATGTCACAATGAAGAAGAATCGGACTTCCATTATCTCTGGACTTTCCCTAACGCAGTTGAAATTTGGCATGTATGCAACCTTCCTTTCTCATCTCACACAGATTTCCATAGCAGTGGTGGTTGAAATTGCTTGAATGGTTCAATGATGCTAACGATAAGAAGAAAAGGAACTTAGCAGCTATTATAACTTAGTTGAATTGGAAGGCTAGGAATGTATTTATTTTTTAAGGAGTAAACTACCATTTGTACCCACGAAAGTTGAAAACGCTGACATATCTACCCATAGAAAAAGAAAATTACTATTTGTACCCATAAAAAATAGTTTTGCAAGCAAAATTATCCAAACCCTAAAAAATTAAATAAAATTCCTAAACTACCCTTCTCTCCACCACTATCATCTCCTCTCTCTCTCTCTCTCTCTCTCTCTCTCTCTCTCTCTCAATTTTCTCAGCCACCCAATTCCAACATCAACCACATACCACCGTATCACCCTCCTCATCACTGTTCACCCCCTTCTCCGCCAGCAACGTCACAGACCTACACTGAGTCCAGGAGCACTGCGCCAGCTTTTCCTCGCCACCATCACCATCGGCCTCGAACCAGAGCCTACTGCATCAGAGACCCTCCTCTTTACGCTACCTTATCGCCGCCATAACCAACCCTCTTCACTTCTTTCCGCGTTGTAGAACCACCACCGTCGTTGCCTGATCCCTGCCGTTGTTATAGCTACCTCTCCCCTGATTTTCTTTTGCTTTGTTCTTCATTACAGGTTCATGAACCAACCTATTTTTTGCAGGCTCCGATGGTGTCTCCCCGCAGGTGGAGCATCAGACCTTCACCCCCGAAGAGGACGACACCATAATCAGAGCTCGCGTTCGGTTTGCGGATGAGACATTTTTCGGCGAGTTGCGACAGCAGAGAGTGATTAATAGCGTGATTGCGCCGCTGAGTGATTCGGAGTAGAGGAAGGAAGGAAGAGAAGGATCGAAGCGAGAGCGGAATTCGTCGAAGAAGGCGATGCAGTCGTCGACGACGGGGTTGATGTTAGGGATGTGGGCGATGAGGTCATCGGAGAAGCCGTGGCCCTGATTGCCAATGGCGTAGGTGGCGAATCCGGCCTTGGCGAAGTAAGATGGCGGTGAGCTGGAGGAACCAGTTAGATTCGCCGGTAAATCCGTGAACGAAAGCGAGGGTTCTGGTGACGGTTGCGCCGGGGGGTAGCGGGAGCCACCATTGAGTGAAGAGCTTGAGGGGTGGTGGTGGAATTTGAGATTAGAAAGGGAAAGGGAGAGGGGTGGTGGCAGGGTGAAGAGGGTTAGGGTTAGAAAGGTGATTGGGTGAAGGAGGTGGTGTGGTGGTGAAGATAAGGATAATTTAAGAATTTTAGATAATTTTTTAGTGTTTAGATATTTTTGTTGTGCGGAACCCATATTTCATAGATACAAATGGTAATTTTCTTTTTCTATGGGTAGATATGTCAGCGTTTTCAACTTTTGTAGGTACAAATGGTAGTTTCCTCTTTTTTAAGGAAACAGAGTTTCCCTCCTAATTGCGAAAGAATTTCTGCGGGTCTTTCTTGAACTTCAAGATTAAAGATGTCCTCTCTCTTGAGACCTTTATTCTTTTTCTTGTAAGCTGTTTTATTTTTTGGTAAAATATTTTTAATATTATTCTTCATTTGGTGTCCAAATATAGACAATAAATTTATTTCTAGTGAAATAAAATGACGTTACCTTTGATAAAAAAAGAAAAAGAAAAAAAAAACAACTTGGTCATATAAGGTGGATGACTGATTGGGAGTTTGTGACCGACAATGATGTTGAAAAGAGAACCACTCAATCATTATGGATATGGAAGATATAATTCCATGGCATAAAAGTCAACAAAATAGAACAAGGCTCAAGTCAAAGTCTTCCACAAACCGTGTTAAATATTATTTATTGGAAACATACAACACAAGTATTTGTAACTATGATCGGATCTGCGTTACATTCATCATTATCACCATCCAGTCTTTCATAGGAACCTTGTAATTACTTGTTAGTGTTTGAAACTCAGAACAGAAGAAATGGAGAGCGAAAGCAAGCAAGTGATGAAGCAGAGGAAGAAGCAGCTTGAGGTCTTGGATATCCTCAAGGAGGCACTAACTATCCTTGTCAAGAACACCAATTTCATTATCTTTGCCTTTCTTACTTCTCTCCCTTTACTCTTTCTCATGATTCACTTTGAAACTTTGTTCCAGCAAATTCTAGTTGACACCCCACGAATCGTTAAGCATATACTTCTACAATTCAACACTAAATTATACGGCGGTTTTATTTATGAGCATGTAATAATATTAACGGACGACGATGCAACAATACATTTAGACCAAGATTATTACACGGTTACAAGTTTCAGTAGTAAAGATTATTTGCCTAACTTGATTCAACTTGTATTCATGTATTTGGTGCCTCTACATGTTCTTGAACTTGGTTCTGCTGCTCTAACTGTGTACGTCTCATCAAAGCTGAAATCAGAAGAGGGAAGACTGAGTCTCAAGCAAATGTTTCTAGAATCCTTTGATGCATCAACAATGAAAGGCACATTTATAACTTCTTTGTATTTGCTTTCCATGTCTAGTGGAATTCTTCTTGCAGCGGCATGGACAGTGAGTAACTCTTATATTCTCTACATGACTTTTGGGTGCTACATTGTTTTTGCATTGATTTGCTTTGCAGCACTTACAAAGCTTTTGATGGTGTATCTGGAATGGAGTGCTATTTGGAATATGAGTATTGTGATATCGGTAATGGATGGTATCCATGGAGCAGGGGCGTTACGCGTTTCGTTCTTCCTAAGCAGTGGTAATCAAAAGAGAGGACTCTATTTGATGCTTGTTTTCTTTGCTTTAGGGGTTTGTTTTAGGGTGCCATGTATTTTCCTTGGTTGCTATAAAGGAGGGAGTGGGATATTTGTGCAAGTTGGGTTGTTCTTTTTGGTAAATACTCTCAAATGGGTGTCTTGTATGATTTACTTCTCTGATTGCAAGGAGAGGAAGTTAGAGAAGAAGATTATTGATGATGTAGAAGTGGGTAAAGATCTTCAAAGTGGTTCATAAAGAATGGAATTAATAGTGGTACATAAATGTTTTGATTTTTGAACTTTTAATGTGTAAGAATTGAGATGATGTACAATACATGTCATCTTCATACTTCCAATAAAGGATTATGTTTTATGAATAATGATATTTTCAATTTTGTGACCAATGAGTAAAGCATGTACTAACTTTAATTTAGCAAAACTATTGGAGTTACTTTAAGTTATTAAGTGCCCCTAAAATTATAGAATCTTTTTACATATTTAAGTATTTTTATCAATTAAGTTTAATTAAGTTAGTTTAAATTTAACAAAATTATTTATAAATATACGCGTAAAATCATACTCTTTTTATTTACATAAAAAATAAATATTATCAAAATTTTTAACAAAACACAATCTTTTTTAATTCTAATATCAAAATTTTTAAAGTTTGAATTTGATAATATAACTTACAGTTGTTATTTTTATTTTAATATATATTTTATATTACCATATAATTTTAGTGTACATGATTGATTTATTTATAAATACGGATATTATATAACTTGTATTTTAATATGTATTTATATTTTAATATATATTTTATAAAAAAATTAAGTTAAGGATTATTTTTCGTGTAGCATCTGGACTCTGGATTTAGTGATTTACTAACAAAATTTGTATTAACGCTCATAACCGCCACACAAAAGAGAGAGAGAGAGAGAGAGATAAAAGAGAGAAGTGATGATTGAATTTGAATGGTGTTGTTTGACTGGGTGAAGACTGAACCATACATGGCTTCTCTCACTCTCTTCAGCGCCACTACTCTTCACACCAAACATGGCTTTGGGTTTCAAAGAATCAAGTTGTTCCCTTCCAAACACCACCGCGTCTTCTCCGTCTCAGCTTCTGCTTCCTCTTCTCCGCTCAAGGCTCTCATATTTGACTGCGATGGCGTCATACTCGAATCACTTCTACGATGAACTTCAGAACCAAATTGGCGGTGGCAAACCCAAAATGCGATGGTGCGTGTTCTTTTTTCCCCTTCCAACTTGCAATGTTGTTTCCTCTGTTCTTGGCTTGATTCCCTATTTTGGGGATTTTAAGGTATTTTAAGGAGCATGGTTGGCCATCATCTACCTTGTTTGAGACTCCTCCAACCGATGATGATGATCGAGCCAACCTCATTGACACTCTTCAGGTTTTTCACTTGTCTTTCTTTGCCAACTATGCAAATTCAAATTGTGTGTGTTCTCATTAGATTCCTTATGGTTCTCATGTAGGATTGGAAAACTGAGAGATACAAAGAGATAATCAAGTCTGGAACTGTATGCATACTTCTATGCTATATGCCTTATGCTTAAAATATCTTATTCGTAAGTTTGTGTTACATACATATATGTATGTTTTGGCACAGGTAAAACCCAGACCTGGAGTGTTGAGATTGATGGATGAGGTCAAAGAAGCTGTAAGTTGTTGTTCAATCAATGTCTTGTTTCGATTTTGTGATCTGGTCATCTGGATAACTGTTTTTTGTGATTGTGATGAATTCAATTTCTGCTCTTTTGAATATATATAAAAAAATACTATATGCACACTAAAAATCAGCCATCAAATAAAAAATGTTATATGCACACTGAAAATCAGCCACCATGTATTTGTGTATAAATACTCGCATTGTTTGAATATTTTGTGGCCAGTCACGTTATTGATTCTGGATATCTGCTTATGAGTTTGTCATTCTTTGTCCTCTTGGTGTTTCAGGGTATAAAGCTAGCTGTTTGTTCTGCAGCTACTAAAAGTTCAGTGATTATGTGTCTGGAAAACCTTATAGGAATTGTAAGCCAAGTTTCTTATATATTTTCACAATCTAAACTCTGAAGTAGAAAACTGTTTATTTTTTTCAAAAACTATAAATTGCATTCAACCAGCTTATGTTCTCTGTTGTAGGAGCGCTTTCAAGGTCTTGATTGTTTCCTTGCTGGTATATTCACAGCTTCATGCAGCTTTCTTATAGCTTACTATTATTGCTCATACAACATTGACAAGTATTTGTGGTCCAAGATAAATTATATCGTCATGCATAAGAAAATCAGATAACTTACTCTGTCATGCCAAATTTTCCTGGCATGGAGTTCATATCTAAATGGTTTTTGTTTCCCCCCTTCTGCCACATTTTTTTCAAGTTTAAATTTATGTATTTACTTTATTTGAACTTTTAGGCGATGATGTGAAGGAAAAGAAGCCTGATCCATCAATATACATTACAGCTTCAAAGGTATTAATATGACAATAAGATAATGTATTGAGACAGCTTATGCATGACTGCTTCATGATTTTACATGTTGTGACTTGCAGAAGCTAGGTGTATCAGAGAAAGATTGCTTAGTGGTAGAAGACAGTGTTATTGGGTTGCAGGTAAATATTTTGATCATATTATCAATATTCTGTATTTACTATTTAACCGATAGCATTTCACACAAGCTTGGTTTTAAAAAACATAACAATCATAAAATAAAATTATCCTCATTTTGTTTCTTACTTGCCATATTGCATCTAATCATGTTAGGTACAACAATAATTAACTAACTAATGTTGATCAAACGATGCCATATGATCAAGTTAATTAACTAACTAATGGAATTCTCAACTGAACTAAACTAACCTCAACAGGCAGCAACACAAGCAGGGATGTCATGCATTGTTACCTATACATCTTCCACAGCTAGCCAGGTGAGGCAGTTAGCCTTAAAATTAATTTTGCAGGAAAAAAAAATGAACACTAACAATTTGATACTGAATTTGAGTTGAATTATTATTCATGGACTACATTTTTTTATCTAATGCAGGATTTCAGTGATGCCATCGCAATCTATCCCGACCTAAGTAATGTAAGGTATGAATATATGATTCGTTGCTGACAACCGAAGGGTAAGGTTTTCTTAGTTCAGCCACGGCCACTAAAATTGTTTGAAATTGTGATGCAGATTGAAAGATTTGGAACTACTACTTCAAAATCTGGTAGCAGCTAAATAAGAGATATGGTTCTATATGGAAAATTGTTACTATTAATTCAGATACCTTTTTCTCCAGGGAAATGGGTTGAAAATTCAGATACCTTAAAATTGTTCATTGACAGCAGATGTATACATGTGAGATGTTGTTTTGTGAAAGCAGTTCATTGTAAGATGGGGTAAAAACATCATAGGCTATATATTTGTATGGTTCGTAATATTCAATTGGAAATGTAGGCAGAAATCATCTTTGCCAGTTCTTCATGTTCACCATTGGCTTTGACCCAATAATTTATAATTGAAGGTTGTGAAACTTCTAACTACAATTAAAGAATCAAAGAGAGAGGCTGACTTTCCATTTTTTTCTTTGGTACTTTGATGCAAACATATTAAGCATAAGAGAAATTCATATGGTTTTGTTCACTGTGGCTACACGAACAAAAAGACTTCATTTCCTATAAATAGAATATTATTCGATCTTTAGTATCAAAGGGGTGGTGGCGCAGTTGGCTAGCGCGTAGGTCTCATAGCTTCTGAGTTATCCTGAGGTCGAGAGTTCGAGCCTCTCTCACCCCAAAATATTTTTATTATTCGATTTCTTTACACCAACCTTGTCTCTCACCCCAAAACATTTTTACTATTCGATTTCACTATTCGATTTCTTTACACCATCCTTGTCTCTCACCCCAAAACATTTTTATTATTCGATTTCTTTACACCATCCTTGTACGTTGTATATCCCCTTTGCGAATTACGACCATGCTCCTTCGTGCAAAAGGACATTCTTTTTTCCAACTCAAAGAAACGAAACCATTCTCCATTGGATTAAACAATAGTCTAAGTTATGTCAAATATACTGCAGTCTGCAGATGGTTCATAAGCAAAACGCAATGACGATGAAAAATACGGGTGGAAAAAAATATATTTCCTTTGGATAAAAAGATGTATATAATAACGATTCAATTTTGTCTAAGAACAACACATTTATAAAAGACAGCATTAAACCTAAAGTATAATTAATTCAATATTCCCCAACCCCAAAAATAAATTACAAGCAGCATGAAGAAAAAAAGATCTCTAATTTCCTCTGCTCTTCACCATCTCCGCATCTTTATGCAGAAAAACCAACCGTGTCTATAAACCATGCTTGCCCCTCCGAGTTAAGTTCTCCACAGTGAGTGTATTAATCAAGGAATGATGCATCCATATGAAAGGGAAATAAATGCAACGCTTCTGGCAAACTATCATCTCTTACCGGTAGCAGTTTTGCCTTTGCTTAAATCAGCAAGTTCCTCAATAAGTTTCCTCTCATCACTGCTCAGTCTTTTGGGGATTTCTACTTGCACGCGAACCAATTGGTCGCCCCTCATATTGTTTTTATTCAGATAGGGAACACCCTTTTTAGCCATAACAAGTGTTGTGTTTGGTTGTGTCCCTGCCGGAATTTTCAAGTCCACCATTCCATCCACAGTAGGAACCTTTGTTGTAGTGCCCAAGATTGCATCAATGTAAGAAACCTTGCAGGTGTATAAAATGTTGGTGTCGTCTCGTTTAAGGACAGGATCTGGGATGACCTCAATGACAACAAAGAGGTCACCGGGAGAACCCCCTCGCCTTCCAGCATTCCCTTCATTACGGACCCTTAAACGACTACCAGAATCCACGCCTGCTGGGACCTTCAGACTTATCCGCTTTGTTTTCCTTACTCGACCATCCCCAGTACATGTATTGCAAGGTGTTGAAATTTCTCCAGTCCCATTGCAAGATGAGCAGGTCATAGATTGCTGGAAGATACCTAATGGAGTTCTTGTTGATGAGACAACCCGCCCTTGACCTCCACAAGTGCTACATCTGGTTGGTGTGGTCCCTGGTTTAGCACCTGAACCATTGCAAGTTCCACAGCTTTCTAATCGACTTATCTCTATCTCTTTTTCTATACCAAAAACTGCTTCTTTAAAGTTCAGAACAAGACTGTAATACTCATCTTCACCATCTATTGCTCCATTCCAAGAACCCCTAGAACCGGCACCACGATTCATACCCTCAAACAATGACTCAAACAAATCAAAGGGATTGCTGAAATCCTGACAAAAAGATAGTCCTTCTTTGAGAAACAAGAATATGATAACAAGTTAGAATTACCCATTAGCATCAGAATTAACTTACCCCCATTCCCATTCCAGATCCCTTAAGACCAGCCTCCCCATATCTGTCATATATGGATCGTTTCTCATCATCAGATAAGACCTGCAATAGAATTTCAATTACAGAGGATAGGTTGTGATTGGACATGGAAGACGGCCAGATGAGTTAAATCATCTATAATTTTACCTCGTATGCATTGCTAATTTCCTTAAATTTCTCTTCTGCCCCAGGTTCTCTGCAGGACAGTAGGAACAAAATTACAATCCCATTCACTTGCAAAACACATGAAAGGAAGGAAGAAAATGGGAAAGGAATAGATTAGAAAGCAGGCAAGTAAAAACATGAAATGAAAAATAACTCACTTGTTCACGTCTGGGTGATAATTCCGGGCGAGCTTCCTATAAGCTGAAATGTCAAAAGGAGAGAGATTTAATATTGCAATTATATGAGTGTGACAACAAGCCACTAACCAGCAAAGAATATACACAACCAAGTTAACAAAACCAGATTCTGGTTAATCAATTTCAGACTAAAGCCTTACTACACATTAAAAAAGAAATCAAAGGTGTCAACAATGCAACAAACACCTCACTAATCAATCTACATATTTGACTGACACCATTATTCTAGTTCCTTTCTTTAGGTTTTGGCAGAT
Source organism: Arachis duranensis (assembly GCF_000817695.3). Classification (NCBI taxonomy): domain Eukaryota; kingdom Viridiplantae; phylum Streptophyta; class Magnoliopsida; order Fabales; family Fabaceae; genus Arachis; species Arachis duranensis. Next base: position 129,377,017 of record NC_029774.3, read on the forward strand.
TTCTCTTCCAGTTTATAAGTTTATGCTTTTGATATCCTTTGTGGAACTTTTCTTATATGCCCCACATGTATTTTAGTTGCAACTTTTTCCTTTTTTTACTTCACAAGATTAAAGGAAGCAGACAATTTTTTAAGAAAGAGCTAATCATTCAGTTAATCAAAAACCTAATGGCAGTTGAAAACCCATTGCAATACCAAAATGTCGCTTGTATATAGTTCATTATATGATCCAAGAACTACCTAGCAAACCAAAATACAACATTTAAACAGACACAAAAATTTATCACAATGGAGATAGAATCATGAAGGCACTTAAAGAAGAGGACAAATAGAAAATACCACTCTTTATTTCAGATTTACTGGCATTTTTTGAAACACCAAGAACTGAATAGAAATCCTGCACATAACAAATAACAGATGTTCATTTACTATATTTAATAGTTATTGGAGCTTTATAATACAAGGAATGCTTTATTAAAGTACAACCATATCAGAAAAAGATAAGATCAAAAGGAACTATTCTTGCTTAAAAGAGCATCAATAACTCTAACTTACCGATTCTGCTCTAACTATCAACCTTGATCCCCTACAGTGATGTAAAGGCTGAAACGAACCCACATTAAATATCATGCGCAAGGAATCCTGAGAAAGAAAGCTTGAACTAGGGGCAGCCATAAAGCATACCCTGCTTGTAAAACTGCATGGAAAATCACAAACAGAAATTATACTCTCCACCACAATTGTCTATACCGAAATCGTATGCACCTACTGGTGATGAACATACAAAAAATAAAGGAGCAAACCCAAAAACAATTATAAACTACACCCAAGTTATGGTTATATATTGCGATTGACGATATAATAGGGAAAACAGTATGAATATGAAAGTAATTTTGCCCTTCCCCATTGCATGTAACTTCCATTTTGCAGAATTGACTATAGAACTCACTTGTGGCTGGATGACGCAACCTTGGCTATCATACTGGATCTTAATAAAAGCTGAGGACGAATTCCCCATTGTGCAGCCGATGTACTACCAAAAGTAGTAATTGCCATTGCCATCCTATATATCTTCAGCAATACAATATGCTAATCAATATGAATTTTGTTGATGAACTTCTGATAGCTGCAAAAACTGCATATTGAAATTTAATGTGCTTAGCAAAGTAAGAGACTAAATAAACAGAAGTCAGAATTAAATAAAGGAGAGTTAAGAACACAATGAGCAAACCCTCAAGAAAAATACCTATTTTACATAGAATAAGAAGTAAGGGAATAAATGCACACAAATTAAAAGGAAAATTAGATAATTTGAATTTTGAATACAGTTTTCTTCTCTGAATACAATTAAATCCCGGTTTTTAAAAGGTCCCAAACACAAATAAGATGTATACAGAATGAAAGAGCTAACTAAGTGGCACTAAAATGGGAATACTGGAAATACAGGGAGGCAAGAAATGGAAAGTGCAAGATAAAAGTAGGTGAGAGTGAGACAAACAACTAAGGAAGGAATAGATTCACTTGTAGAAAACAAGAAATTAAAAAAAAAAAAAGATTGGGATAGGAAGAGAAACCTGTTAGTGTTGGAGGAGGAGCGTGAGGTTGAGAGGGGTGAGAGAGGATGGAGCCAGCGCGGTGGGAGGATGAGGTTACAGTGTCACTACCCGCGTTGCCCCTCTCTCTCTAATTCTCTCTCAAATTGGATGAAAAAGAACTTGGTGGTCGAGAGTTTTTTCTCCCTTTAATTCCCGTTTCCTGTTTAACAGAGTATTCATTCCCTGCTTCTCTCACCCTATTGCCTACTCTCTGTCTCATCTTCCCCGCCGTCGATTTCTTTACTTTCTCTCTAAAGATGAAATTATATCTTTATTGAACAATTTAATGGTTGATAGCCTTATCAACAACCGACCTTAGCTCAGTTGGTAGAGCGGAGGACTGTAGTTGGAATATCAAGCTGAAATCCTTAGGTCGCTGGTTCGAATCCGGCAGGTCGGACTTTTTTAATTTAAATTTCTATACTCTTAAAAAAGAAAATGTTCTACTAGCTATGGTTGTGTCGGTGAATTTTTACATGAAATAAATAATAATACTTTATTATTTGTTATGTTTTCACCGATTAATGATCATATTTAATTTATTATGAAGAATATATAAAAATATTATTTATTATAATAATGACTT
>NC_029774.3:129379256-129391450 GCF_000817695.3 Arachis duranensis
AGAGCCAACCAAAAATGTAATTAAATAGAATCAAATAATTAAAAAATAGGTTCATTATAAAAAAAATCAATTTCTTATTATCCTAATTTCTAAAATTTTAAATTTAAAAATAAAAAAAATTAACTTAAGTTGACTTAGATCTTAGTTAGCACCCTACACTTTTTCGGGAGAAATAGATTCTTAGGATAACAAGTAGCTAGTGAAGGCATCGAGTGTATGTAGCAGCACACTAGTAAAAAGAGAGGAAAAGAAAAAGATGATGGAAGCAAAGCAAAAGACAATGGCATCAGCACATCCTTCAATCCTCCTCTTCCTTGTCTTCATCTCTTCCACAGTCGCCGGCACCACAACATGCCGGGACACATGCGGCTCCACACAGCTCAAATATCCATTCGGAACCGGCCCCGGTTGCGGCTCCCCTCTCTTCACCCCTTACATCTCATGCACTTCAAACGGCACTTCCGACCAACTCACCCTCAAAACCCACACTGCCTCATACCCAATCACCTCCATCTCATACCCTACTTCCACACTAACCCTAACCCCACCAACCATGTCCACATGCACCTCCATGCACACCTCACCAACCAACTTCGGCCTTGACTGGGCCACACCCTTCCAAATCACCTCCACCACCTTCATCCTCCTCTCTTGCCAGCCCCCAATCAAAGCCACTCCCATCTGTGACCCTTCCCTAGACTACCTTTGCGCATCCATTTACACGTGTCCCTCCGTGGTTTCACTCGGCATGCCTCTCTTCCCTCCCGCCAACACTTGCTGTGTGTACTCGCCGGCTAACCTTGATGCTAAGGGTGAGTTGGACCTACAAGCCATGAAGTGCGGTGGTTATGCTTCCGTCGTGTCGCTTGGGGATACCCCTACGGACCCTACTCACTGGGTTTATGGTGTCAACTTGAAGTTCTCTTATGGTGCTCTTCAGAGTAACTATGTCACCAGTAAGTGTAACACGTGCGAGTATAGCGGTGGAATCTGCGGGTATGCTACTCCCGGAGATGCATTTCTTTGTGTCTGTAAAGGTGGATATAACACTAGTTTGGATTGCTCTAATAATGGTTTCAACCAGAACCAGCTCCAGGACTATCTCTGGGACTCTTTTTCCTCTCCAACAATGTCTCCACGTAAGTTTTTCATTTCTTTCTTCTTCCCTTTTTTTGGTAGCACTGAGTTTCCATTTTTCCCAGAAAATAAAGCTAAATGTCCCTTCTATGTATGTTATTCTTGGTGTTTCTTTACCCTTCTTTGTGTTTCATGATGATTATTCCTGTAAACTATAAAGGGAGACTTATATGCATAAAGGGACGAATCGGATGCTAAAGTATGCACGGTGCTTTTACAGTTTATCTTTGTAACAAAAATAAAACTCTAGTTTAAACTTTGGTGAGTAATATATGAAAATGTCTTAGCTTTATATAAAAATAGATAAAAACTGTCACATAATTTAATATGTTTAATTAGATTGCTTAACACAATATGTGATTGTGTTAATATATTAACGATCATCTTCACCTACTATGAAACCTTAAACTTTTATTCTAACCGTTTCACTAGTTTTGATGAGCAGCTAGCGGGTATGTTTGGAGTTTCATCTTGGCTGGTATTGTCTCCAGCTTATTTTGAGCCGCGATTCACCATGCAGCTGGATATTGAATATTAGCTAGCTGCTAGCTCGTTTGTAGTTATGCATAGCAGCAAGTCATTTTCAAACTTACTTTAATTAATGTGCCTAAAAGTTGCATTGTGTTACAAACGTAGTATGTTTAAACGTAAGGAATAAAGGTTGTATTGTACTGTGTATCCATATTTCTACATTTTTTGTAGTTCTATATAATTGAGGGATTGGAATTGAACTATTTTCACTTCTTGGGAAATTAAATATGTATACTTAAGAAGCTAGATAAGAGAACATTTAAAATTAAGCCGATGCATGCTTTGTATGATTAGAGTGATTGGTATTCGGATAATACTATTATTTTCATTGAATAAGAAAATTAGTAAAAAAAGAAAAGGAAAAAATACTAAAATGTGTATTAAGGATATTGGTTGAAATGAAAGTGAAAAATTTTAATTCTTTTTAATATATTTCAATACAAAAAAAATATATAGTTAATTTATATTTGTAATTCAAACTTTTTTATTTGTAATCTCTTGGATAAGTATCCTTAACTATAGTTAGCAACATTCTAAACGACTGGTTAAAAGGATTTAATTTATTCATGTGAATAAAAATAAAAAATGGTATACATTCTATATTTCATTCTATTCTCTTCCACCGCCGGCCAGGCTGCGTATATACAGAAGCAGTATGAAAAGTACACGATCTCTGTGACCACTCACTAGTCACTACTATCCCCATTACAAGAAGATTTGTATTTCTTTGACATAAAATCTAGTGCGTCCATAGCATAGTAGACACCAAGCACAAGTTGAAAAGAATATACAGGGCAAATACATAAACAATTCTGAGAGTGATATCCATAATGCCGAAGAGAATTTCTAATCCACCTTGGAACCATTGCTTTGGTTTTCTTGTTTAGACGGGGCAGTAGGATTAATGAGGAATGAATTTATATTCTTGGCCATCTCCTTGGGCTTCTCTACATTCACTGCATGCCCTGCATTCTTGATTACCACTAGTTCTGCATTCTCTCCCACGTGACTACACCAGATTAAATGAATGAATCAAATTCAAAATTTAAACCAAGTTAATTGCACATAACAAAATAATGTTCCCATGCAGTACAGATCTTGATGGAGATATATAATCCTTCATGCCTGACTCTTTACCAAAATCTATTGGATATAAATTAACAACGCCAAGGTGTTGCTTTAGGGTGGCGAAAGTTAGAACCTTTTCCCATTTGCTGGCCAAAATTGTAGAGATATTTGGGGGCAAAAAAAGTCCAAATAAAACTACATGAAGTTACCTTTTCAGTCTGTGTGCTAACTCCAGAGGGAATAATTGGTCCTGCTCTCCCCATATTATTAGTGTAGGCTGTAACATTAGAAACTTATGCATTTTGAGAATCTGTACTGCTAAAATGCCAAAAGACACGATGAAACTAACTCATAACATTAAATTTATACAAAGCTAACTTATTTTATATATCACTTCACACTTCCTTTATCATTCTTTCTTTTATTTTGATATGTTCCTCACTTTTATTATGTGCAAATACCAATGCTCTAATACAAAGCTTAGAAGAAGAATTGAAACAAACCTGGGATATCTTAGGAAGATCAGAGAGTTTTCTACCCTTAATTAATGCTTCGAGTAGTTCTTTCCTCTGGATGCGGTTGGAACACATCACCTGCCAGTAAAACCAGTTTTAGCAACAAACAAGTTCCTGTTGTAAATTGGCAAAGGGCAAACTCATGCTTTATGTATTGAAGACTTACCGAGACCATAAAACTCTTAAGTCTATAAGGCAAGTGTAACCTACAGATCAATGTCGTGGTTGGAAGGAATACTAGCATAACTAGTTCATTCAAGTTTCAAATCATCAATGCTTAACATCTTCAAGAATCAACTAACTGTAACTTCATTTAGTAATGAGAGAAAAACGTAGATAAATCTTTCTCATTTATTTATGAGGAAAGAAAAACAGAGAGAAAACAGAGCTTCCGCTTTTTATGGAAATACAGGAAACACACCAAGTGAATGAAGAGAAGAAGACAAGTTTCTAAAAATTTAGAATTAATATGAAAGAAAGCAAGAAAAGCATGACTCACACGAATGAAATCATTGAGGAAACATGAGGGCATGAGCTTGATAGGCTTAACGAAGGTAAGCCTGACGAGCTCCTTCATCTTCTGAGGGTTCTGAGGAATCAGAAGAGACACAGCCTCGTCAACGCTCTTCAACTTGGAGATCCCGCCATCAACGTCCTTCTCTTCAAAGCAAACACCAGCACAACACAGAACCACCTTTTCAATCCTCTCAGGGAACTGAGCCGCCATGCTGTACAGCACGAAGCCGCCGTAGCTTATCCCGGCGGCGCTCATCTTGCTGACCCCGTGGGCTTCCATGAGGCCCATGAGGCAGCGAGCCTGGAAGGACTCGGATCTTTCGGGGCGGGTGGTGAAGGAGTCGCCGAAGAAGAGGAGGTCCGGGACGTAGACGTTGAATCGGGGAATGAGAGAAGGGAGGAAGTGATTCCACTGCCACATTGCGTTGGCTCCGAAGCCATGGATGAGAAGAAGGGAAGGCTTTGATTGGTTTTGGGATTTGGGGACCCAGCAGTGCATGAGTGTTCCGTCGCCGAGGTCGGTGGTTGTGGATTTGAGGCCGGCGGAGGAAAAGGAGTTGCGATAGCAGCGGTTGCGGGAAGCAGTGAAGCTGAAACAACAGCTGGACATGGTAGTTGCTGAGATTGAGACAGTGTGTTTGTGTGGTTTTACCATTTGCCATGCTTTTATTGCTTTACTTAAAAAATGTATTTACTTTTTCTCTCCTTTTCCGAATGTACCTGTCACATTTTGGCGCTTTTCCATATCTGTGCGTCAGCAGCTTCGATGACCTTCTAAACATTAATTAATGCGTAATCATATATAAAAATAAATTTTTGCACTTAATAATAAAATTCAACTGAAATATCATATCATAATTTATAAATATTTTAAATTTATAAATCATATTACAATTTAATTTGAAGCATAATTAATTAGATAAATTAGTATTATTTAACATATCTAAATATTTATTATAGTATATTATATTTTATTATTTTAATTTTTTTAACACTTATAAATATTTTTTTATATTATATCATTTTACATAATTTGAATACACACAAATTTTTTTTACTGCTCTCTCTTACCCTTTCTAATAATAATAAATACAATTTAATTTAATTTAGTTAAAAGTCATTATTTTATAGTCTTCTATAAACATGACATAATAAAATTATAAAAATAATCTTTTTATTATTTTAAATATTTTAACTCTTTTTTTTCTTTTTACGTGTAATTTTATTTTGCGTTAATTTTGTTTATTTAATGATAAAATATACTCATGTTAATTCTATCATATAATAGTTTATTTTTCTCTTATGTATTTTGATTTGTATAGTTATTATTGATCTTATTGTTTTCATTTTTTTGAATTGTTCTTTATTTTTTATGACTTGATAATTTAAATAAAAAAGCAAAGAAAAAGTGATGGCAAAAAACGGAAGCTAGAAGCCTAAAGCAGTAATATCATTTCTCAACATTGTTATTATAATATGAATTTTATTATTTTTTTAACATTTTTTAACATGAGTTTTATTTCTTTTTCTTTATTATTATTAATGCTTTTATCATTTTCTTCTTTAATTATAAATCTCCTTATAATAATTCTTTGATAGAATATTTTTTTAGTCTAATAATTTATTTCTATTTTTTGTCAAAAATAATTTATATTAAGAAAAAAAAGGAATATACAAATTAAATTTTAAAATTCAAGTTTAAATAAAATGCGCAAAGATAATTATTAAATTCGTTTAGTAAATTTAAACTCTTTGTATTATCGTCATTGCAAATTTTAAATACCATTATAAGCTGCAAACGGAATATTCACAATAGGCAGCGCAAAGTAAGCTGCATACAATGTTAATTAAAACAAACTTCCATATATTTCGTTTACAGAATTTTATAAAAAACTCAAAATAAAGTCAAAAGTCAATTACAAATCAATAATACAGTCAATCATCTTTAAACAACCGCATCAGCGGTCTCATCCTGGACTTCTCTTCCAGGCTAATCATCTACTTAATTTCCCATTTTACAACTATCTTTGTAAATACCAAACGATCCGATATCAAACATTCAAGACAACAAAATATCGATAACAAATATCCATGTCAAATCCTACTTTTCCTAAATTTGCTTGTCAAACGCAAATTAATAACACAAAATGTCAAATGAGTTTTCAAATGCCACATAAACAAATAGTCGTAGTAAGGACTAAGGAACTAAAAAACTACAAATCCCCAAATCACTATAGCAAATACATAATTAACAAGGGCATTTAAGATAAATCCCTATTTGCTAGCTTCGGCCGCAGTTTTTCCTCGGCCTCATCAAGATCATCGTTAACAAGTTTCCTTCCAACTACAATCTTTGTTACATCCAATTTTAAAACATCAAAGTTTGGAGAGTAAACAGAGACTTGGTTAATACACCGGTCAAAACCACCTCTTCATAGCATGAGAACTGGATTGGGCAGTTTCAGGTAAAATGGTCTTACCAGAACCATCTTTCTCACCTCTTTTTTGTTCCAGAAACATTCTCATACGAGAAGAGGAGAGATTTGGAACTCTACCACCTGAAAAATAAAACAAACAACATAAGACCAATGTAAACAAATCAAAACGCATGAGGCAAACAAAATGCGCTACCTATGTATCTCGACAAAGAATCTCTGTCATCCTCAAACTTCAAAAGATCAGGAATAGATAACAGTTTTCTAGAGGCAAAGCACTCAACAAGGTAATCTAAAATTAAGTCCTCTTCAGGAGTCCTTCCGATAGCCTCAAGCACTTGCATAGGCTCAGGAGACCAGTATAAGAAAAACTTCTCAGCCAATTCATCATCTAAGTAAAACGGGTACTTAGTCTCTTTCGAGCGAACTTTCACAAACAATTCTTGAAAAGTTTTGAAAGACGATTTATACAAAACAAACAATGAACAAGCCCAGGGTAACTACTAAAGTTCACCCACAAGCCTTTCCTCACACCTTTCGATTGAAACAGGGAAAAGAACAGGTTTAAAGAAGGTTCAAATTCTAGAAAACTAAACAAGCACTGAAATGCACGAAGAAATGCCCGTGAATTAGGGTGTAACTATGACGGAGCGCAGTTAAGTTATGTCAAAATATTACTCTCGAAATTTGTAAAAGGGAGCTTCACATGGAGCTCATTCAGAACTAAGCTATAGAAATAGAAATACGACCAGTCACCTCTCCTTTCACAAACTCTTTCCTCGCCATTACAAGGGAGAAATTCAACACCCACACGGGCACCCTTCCTAACACAATTAACACTGTCTAAAACAGACAAAGACTCGACACTATGAAACAGAGAAGCACGACATTTCACATCCGCATGTACCCAGTGGTACCAATAATCTTTTACTTCACCACTTTATCTTTTTCATAATAAACAGGAAAGCAGTAAAACAGAGAAAAAAGGGGGAAGAGAGTGTACCTCTGAAAGACATCTTCAGTAGTAAATAGGAGAGGAGACAAGTTAGTGTTTTTTTGAAACAGTAAGAGAAGGTAATAACTACACAACCCCCACTACCACATGATCAAATAAGACAAGCCACACGATGAGAAAGGCTTTTCATCTGCATCAATGGGCCAGATGCATCATGGAGAACTTAACAGACAGTAATTATTGCAAGCAAAGGTTTTCAAGACATGAAATTATTAACGATGCCACGTAAGCAAGTTAAGCTTGGGGGCTTAAGATGCACAAGCTGAATTATAACATTCATGCAGCTACTTTCCAAAAGCTTAACTCACTTCTGTAACATCCGAAGTAAGTCAAACTTGGGGCTGTGATCCATTCCTATAAATTCGAAATCCAACGTCATAACTTGGTTTGACCAACTGCATAAGCAAAACTCAGAATCAACAAACCACTGAGCCAGGATTCTCGGGATATGAATTCACAGGGTGGTTACACCACTACCTTAAATAGAGATCAAGCCCGAGTAACAAAGGACATTCAGAATTCACTACTCACTATAATCGTTATTGAGATATTATTCCTGCGCATAAACTAACTTAAGTATCGGAATCCTTTTTGCAGGTATTCCTCACTGCTCGGATGAGGCTCGCACTGGTGGCACAATCTTTAGCAAGAACAGCCGCGCAAGCATCCCTATAGCTGCCACCAACCTATACCTCGGTCTGAGCCCTAGGCAAAAACATATTATATAATAAGATACAAATTTTTATCAGCACAAATATGCCTTAGATTTACTTGAAGAATGTGGCTTTTTGGGTGCCAAACCAGCAACCACTCCAATGGAGTACAATCTCAAACTCTCTAAGAAATCAGGAACTGCACTAGTTAATGTTACAAGATATTTAGTTGGCAGGTTGGTATATCTAACCAACACCTGACCCGATATCAGTTTTGCTGTAGGAAAACTGAGTAAATTCTTGTGCAAGCTCTTTGATGTTCATCTTCAAGCAGTTTAACGAGTTCTTAAGTACATCAAAGCTGCTCCAGCTTTAGGGTTGTTCTTCTCTGTAGATTCTGATATCAAGATTTTTGGATTTGCCGATTCAGATTGAGCTCAATACCCAGATACCAGACATTCCATCACTGGTTTTGCTTCTTCTTGAGTTCCTCCCTTATTTCGTGGAAGAGCAAAAAGCAATCCACTGTGTCCCACTCTTCCTCCAAGACAGAATATAGGTCTCTCGCCATGGCCACTTGTAAAGTTCAATAGCTCAACTACTTGTTACACGACTTTCATCTTGACCAGCAGAAGTCCATCTTCATTTATTGTAACAGTCAATTGGCTAGACACATCGTAGCCAATTCAATGTTCCATGAATGTAGCAAATATATTGAGATTGACTATCACATTGTTCGATATTAACTGTTTAGTGGTCTTTTTCATCTTCTGCCAATCAACTCTCAAACTGCTGATTTGTTCACCAAACCTTTATCACGTGCTTCTTGTAATTCCCGTGTATCCAAGCTTGACATGTTTGATTCCCATCAAGTCATCAACCAAGCACTGCCAGCTTAAAGGGACATGTTACATGATACTATTAGTTGATATTTTACTTTTTTTTCATTTGTAAATGAGTTACTAGAGATTTAATTAGCAATCAGGTATTAGTCTAACTGATAATTAGTTAATTAAATTGTTCAAATGTAATCTTCTATATATATATATATAATATTGGGTACTAACTAATTTGGTTAACTTGCCACTTATCCCACAAAAAACTCTCCCTTGTAACTGCAAGTACGAATCTCTCTTTTTGTTTATTCTCCCCTCTTCACACTTTCGCTTTCTTTTCCCTGCCGCTCTTCACAGTTGTGAAATAACATATAAGAAAGAGTAATTTAATATCTAATTTCCAAAAATATATATGAAAATAATTAAAAAAAAAAACTATGCACGAAATATTATCATCTCAATGTCACATATTTCACACCAAGAAAATAGAAAATCCACGCATACCACATGCATCAATGGGGGCATGGTTGATCGGGGATGATGACTTGCATCTTTTCTTTGGGGTACATACATGCATGATACATCTATCTGATGATTTCATTGACCAATTGAAAAAATGAATATAACTATTTAACAAGAAGAATTGTCATATTATAATAGAATAAATGTATAATACAGCAATACACGGCGGTGCAGGGAGAGAGGCATCTTCGATTGAAGCAATATTTAGAACAAGAAACAATATTAGAGACTTAGAGTGGAAGCATTAGTCATGTTTCCGAAAATCAGTATACTATAAAACCATGATATGATGATATATAATACAAGGAACAAACATGATAGAAGTGTGGCAACTGGTATATGTCACGTATAATTACAACTAACTCTGCCAAAATTTTGTCTCCCTGTCTGCCATTTATCACCACCTCACTTTTCATATATAATATAATCGATTTTGTTATGTAGATAATAATAATTTTGGTAAATAATGTAAATAATATATTTTAAAATTAATCTGATAAAGTAAAAAATATTTTATTCACAAATTATTTCTTAAATTTTAATATTAGATAACTATATGCATCTCTAATAAATTAAATATCTAATTATTATTAAATATATCTGAATAAATCGAATAAAAAAAATAATCATCTAATTAAAAATAATCAATATAATCATCTGCATATTTATTAAATTAAATATTTGATATATTCATTATTCATATTGTATAGTATATTTTTTCATAATATAATTATATCATTCAAATAATCAACACGGGTTATTCAAAATTGCAATTTGCAATGCAAGTTGAAAATAATTTTCGCATTTCAAAATTATTGTTGATTTTTACAAATTATTTCAGGGGCTATATTATCAGTTTATCACATTTTTTGTATAGTTAATCTTTTATAGTTAATTTTATTTTAAAATTACTAAAACATTCTTTAGTTATTAAAAAACGTTCAAAAATAAAATGTATTATCACACCCACATTTAAAAGTTGTACTAATTAATGTTAAATGCTGTTCTTTACCTATTGTTAGGATTATTTATTAATTTTTAGCATTCGAATATTTTGATATTATTTTATCCATTCCATTATTTATTCCAAAATTATATGACCAACTATGAGGATCGTATCTGTATACCATCCAATACTAAATATAAAAAATTGGCTTTAATTAATAAACTCTAAACTAATAAAAGAAATATATTGATGATTAGTTTATAATATGTCTTCATGTAAAGTTGATAGTTAAAAAATCATTAAATAATAATTTAATCAAACTTATTAAATTATCTAACAATTTTTAAATATTAACTTCATATAAAGATAATGGCATGTGAATTTTCACCTTAGTTTATATAAAACTTTATATTCTCATGAACTTCAAATAAATTTAAATAAGAAGCACCGTTAATACCAGTTCGTTACAAAGGGAAAAAATTGCCTTAAAATCAAATAATTGTTTTGTCAATAATAATATATAATTAGAATTTAGAACATTGTATGCTTTAGGTGCATGTTCTACAAGTGATCTATTGAGTCAACAAGGGAAAAAAATTGTTATTGTCATGTACTCATGTGTGGTGAATGAATAAAATTAAATAATTAGTTAGCAATAATTAGTTAGAGAAGAATGCAGTAAACCTTTTTTTAAAAAATATATAAATTGATATATAGAAAGATAAATAGTTTTAGGTTTAACCATAAAGAGAGAGGAGGCAATGGCCTCCAAATTTTAATTTTTTACATATAAATTATATATAATTTTGTCTAATTTTATTTTTAAATTTTATTTTAATTTTATTTTAGTGTGTAAATATTTTTTACTCTTTTCTAATATTTCATCTAGTTCTGTCCGAATAATATAGTTGAAAGTATTATATTAATTAAGGAAAGTATTATATTAATTAAGGATAGCTCAAAAATATTAATAAGATAGGACGATGTGATATTAGATAAAAAATAAACTATATAGTACGTAGTAGTCACTCATTATTTTATTTAAATTTAATAAAAAAATATTATTTATACATTAAATATTTTTTATATTCGTAAATAAATATGATTGTTACTAATTAATTGTGTATTTCAATTATTTTTAATTAATAAAACAAAGAAAACGTGTGTTTAAAAAAAATACTGGTATTAAAACAGTATTTATTAATAAAAGGTATACACAAGAATTAAAGTTTAATAATATATAATTCAAATACTTTTGTTTTTAAATGTATTAATTTATATAATTCATTAGATTTATAATTATTTATGAATGAGCATATAATAATTGAGTTGATGTCATTTCTATTAGTCAATACTCAATACTCATTGCACTTACTCTGATACATCTTAATCGTATACAATATAACCAATTGGCAATCGCCTAATAATAAGAAGAAGAAATTAGAGCATTTCTTGAATGGCCTTGTCATGCCTCCACTGATTCCCCTTAGTAGTCACTGCTCAAATGGGCACAATAGGATAACATTTGAATGGCTAAATAGTAAATAGCCACCACATACCAAAATACAAGCAAAGTGCAAAACACACATGATGTATATAGATTCGATTACTTGAACCTTAGACGAGAAGACAGATTTACTTTAAGCATGACTGAGGGATCGGACCCTTCTTTATAAGTTTTGCAGGTAGTAATTAACTAATTATATCAATTTTCTATCATTAAGAAAAGATATTATTAGAGTTTTTTAATTTTGATATGGAATGAGTGTTGGTGTATAACATGGTTATAGGAGTTTAAGGTGTTTTACTGGATTGGAAAGGCTGCGCCAAGGAAATTGAACGGTCCAATAGAGAGAGTATAATTAGACGGTCCAATTACAGTAATTAGATGGTATACAAATTCGACCGTTCAATTTGTGTACTGACATCTACATGGTGTGCATGCAGTATAGGTTTTTAGGTTGACTTCGTTATTTTTTATACACTTTCAAATATTATCTCCTTCCAGTTGTAGCATCCA